>NW_015386301.1:501443-526284 GCF_001527695.2 Protobothrops mucrosquamatus
GAACTACCCCCCGAGATCCGGACGATTCCGGATCTCCTAACCTTCCGCCGCGCCCTCAAGACATGGCTTTTTCAACAAGCGGGCCTGACCTAGGGTGAATTTTAAATAGGGATAATTTTTAATGATTTTAAATAGTCACAGCCACTAATATTTGGATTTTAATTGGTTTTTAGAAGGGGTAATTCTGTATATTGTTTTTAACATGCTGTGAGCCGCCCTGAGTCCCATGGGGAGAAGGGCGGCATATAAATTTTGTAAAATAAATAAATTTTGTAAAATAATTCTCTACAGCCCTTGTAATATTTTATCTATAAGTCATATACTTTTATGCATATAACCGACTATATCCTAAAACTGTATCTTTGGTTATACATGGAAGAATTAAGTTTTATTCATCTTTGCTCATGAGTAGCTGTTTCCTAAAAGGACTCTTTTACTAATCAGTATGTATGCTTCAGCTTCTAATCAAAGACAAACTGTTCAAAAGTTAAAATAAAATAAAAAAAGCTTTGATGTAGCAAATATTTTTGCAAAAAGCTCTGCTGTGCTGCCAGTTCCTTGGTTCTTCCAACGTGACCTGCTGTATTGGTATAAAGTGGAATCATCTCGAAAAAAACAAAGAACATCTTTTAACATTGTACCTTGTTAGCCTGTTTTCTCTTAACCTATGACAACTACAAGGATAGCTTTGAAAGGAGAATTTCTCTTTAAGCCCTGCTGATTTTACCTCCTTCAGCTGCTATTCATTCTCAACAAACTGGAACACTTGTGGTTTCAGGAGCCAAGACGCAACCAGGCCTTATCAAGTCAACTGATACTGCTGCATAAAGCAAAAGTATCCAAAATTCCATCATCCAAAGCGGAAATATTTGATATGTAAGCATTCCAGGTTTTAGCAAGAATAAATGATTGCTACAGTTTATATGATTTTGGTAGTGTTTCAGCAATTGATATTCTGAAGTCTGAAGTTTATTTTAAATTGCCATAACCAGAATGGAATCTTTCATCAAAACGACGGAAAAAAGCATCATGCTATCATAAGAAAATATCTGTCCCTTTTGAATGTTTGTATTATGTTACAACATACATACAAAAGAAGAAGTGGAGTTTGCTTTGTAATGGCTCATCACTGTGTTTTTTGTCTATGCCCTTCCTCTTGCGTATGATTTATCAGTTAATATTTGCTATATTAGTATATATATTAGTTTGTATGTTATACTTTTAATTTTCACCATACAATTTTGTTCTTAATGTCACTCACTCACTTGCTCTCTCACTTACTCATTCATAATCAGCTAAGCTATCATTTTACATTTAAACTGAGTTGTTTCCGATGACTTCGCTGAGGAAATGTTAGCATGGCTTTATTCCTGAAAGATATTAACTTAGGTCTATGTTATACTCACATTCTAGTTCTAGAGATAAGCCAGCTTGCTGATTCTGTTGCTAAATTCTTCAACATCCAGGCATCAATCTCTTTATTTAGTTAGCAGATTTGTGGGTTTCTCACCAAAGGCCTCTGGGTAGCTTAACACCAAATCTTACAATAAAAAGGCAAATATGCTGAGGAGGAAATTCAATCCAAAGCCTCATACACAACTGATGGTTAGTGGGGCCATATCTCATCTTAACCTACAGCCTACAGAAACTGTCAGGTCTTCAGTATCTTCCTAAAAGCCAATAAGGTTGGGGATGTATTCAGAGGTTGTGCGATACTATTCCCAAAATGCAGCAACTGAAAGATCTTTTTGTTCTTTAGCTCAGCTGCATTCTCAGATGTCGCCTCAAAAGTACGACCCCCTTGAATACATACAGAATAACAACCTGAGAATGTCAACCTGGGGCAATCTTATCTGCCATCGTATTTGAATAATAGAAGCATAAGCAGGGATCCTTTGCCAAGTACTATGGGTTATTGTGAGGATCGTGGAATTGAAGTTGAACTAAATGTAGAATTCTAGAAATCTAGAACTCTTCTTGTACATTCATTTTTTATAGTTTATTTATGTATTAATAACTCTTCTTATACATTCTTGCAGCCTGCTCTGCAGTTGGGTGAATGCTTAAAAACTCATCCTCTTTCAGCAGGCTGTGCTAACTGCATTCTAATTACTATGTTCAGTGGTGAAAGAAGGGGCAAAGCATTGAGGTTTTGTTTTTTTTTACCCATTTTATAGGCATTTAACGCAACTGCAATCAGGGGGTTGTTTTATTTTCTTTTTTTAAATGAGCCATGAAACTTTGGGACAGATCAGGTTATACATTTTAATAAATTAAAATAAGGTGTGAAAACTGCATATAAACAGTATAAATTGCTTTTGTTCTGTGCTATAGAGGTACTGAATGGCACTGAACAGTAAAAAGAGAAGGAATTACAAAGGCAGAAATCTCTTTCAGTGACCTTCTCGGTATGATTCCAGCCGATGTTCTCTTTCAAGTTATTATAATTAAGAGAGTACACATTAAAAGGTTTTCATTTGTGAGATGGATGATGCGGTTTTACAATATAGCCAAATAATGTGCTCATTATGATTCTCAGATCCAGTGCCAACAAATGTCTGCAACTTTTTCTGATCCAGGAGCTGAAACAGCAGAGCGAAGGACACTTAATGACAATAAAAGCAGTACTATACGTTCTCCACTGGAGGTGTCTCATTTTAGCTTCCCTAAATTTAGGTTATACTAATCCTAGTTCTCTATTCTGGAGGTCATTTTACTGTAGATTTGTCATAACAATGGAAGCTCAGCAGTCATGACAAAATATGAAGGCAAATGGCATCCAATATATGGTTCTGTTCATGAAAAGATCATAAGGATCGATGCCTTTCATTCATTCACTAGAATTTATTTGTTTTTTAAAAAATGAGATTCCCCCCCCCAGAAGTTTGGGTTCCTCAGTTGGGATGTTGATTTCAGTGAATTAGAACAGCAAGGAAAATACCCTGACATAGGATAAAGTAAGAAATGTTTGTGTGTATGAAGTCAGGGAATGGAAATTAAATAAATAGTGTGCCTCTCGACTCTCAGAATCTTAAAAAGGACTTAGCTGGGAATAATGGGCAAAGGGATGGCCATACATTGCTGGAATAAATATTATAGTCTTATTACACTTCTTGACTTTTATCATGGAACTATTTTATTCCGGGTCCCTTGCAACATCTCTCTCTCTCTCTCTCTCTCTCTCTCTCTCTCTCTCTCTCTCTCTCTCTCTCTCTCTCTCTCTCTCTCTCTCTCTCTCTCTCTCTCTCTCTGTTGATAAAATTTAATTGTAGTTGCTTAATGCTACTTTAATATAATTGTGACAATAGAAATGCACGTTCTGAATCTCTGGGGGGAAAAGGAATTTATACAGTAGTATTGCCACTTTGTGAATTTGTTTGTTTGGCAAAAAGAAAAAGAAAATCCTCTAAAGCAGACATAAAGCCTTCGTACAACATCAGAAGAAAGAAGCAGGAGCGCTAAAATCTGAATCTAACAAGCTGCTCGGATGCAACAGTCGCAGGATGGAAAGTAAAAAAATTCACAGCAATAAGTCAGGCTTATTGCTGTGAATACCTACCATTCCCCCACGTTGGAAAGGAAAGAAAGGGTCCACTGGACCTTTAATGTGAAGAAAAATTGTTCAGTAATTTTGAAACATAAAACCCTGTACAAGTCTATGGCCTCCAGCATTACTCCTGCAGTCTTTTACAAGTACTGGGTACTCACTGTGAGGAGAGCAACGCTGCTTGTTAAAATAAAATGGTTATCCTAGTTTATCAGTTTGCGGTTCCTGAAACATCTCTGACTGATCTGATCTGTCGTTCCCAATCATTCTAACTGTATACATTTCAGTGAAATAACTGGATGTCATATCATTAAAAAGCCCATCTCCCTCACAAAGTGACTCTGGGTGGTGTACGATAAAATATTAAAATATAAAAACAACATGCAAATGTTAAAAATTTAAAAGAGGCAGGGATACTTAAAACACTGGTAAAAATTAAACTGAAAGGCGAAGGGAGGGCTCCCACTGTGCCAGCCAGGCCCCTAGTTGCATGCTCCTCAGAGTTCCCCACACAAGGCAGCAAAGCCATCTTTTCACTCTGCTTAATGACCATTTGTTCAGCAACCTTTGGGACTGGTGACGGTCATGAACACATGGTAGGTCTGACTGTTCCCAAAGTTCTGACTGTTGCAGAGGCCCCATAGACACACGATCAACATTTGGTAGCCTGCTGCCCCTTGTTGACTTCTTCTGTTGGGGAGAGGAGCCTCATCTACAAAGGGAGGCAGTGGGACAGAGTCTGTAATTCATGCAGGATAGGAGAAGCATGAGATCCTCACTTAATGATGGCATGGTCCTTGCCAATTGACCTCAAACTTTCATCCAGTATGATGTTTCCCCTAACAACTGCTTCACTTAGTGACATAAATTATGATTGTGGTTAGGGTCATTAAAGCAAGGATTACCTGTAGCTGAAATTGCTCTACTTTCATAAAGCAATAATTAAACCACATTCACACATCCTGTACAAAAACATCAATTACACCCAAACCAATGAAGGATTTTGGGATTTGTTGCAGCAACCCTTTATAGCCAAATATTTAACTGTTGAGTAATGCAAAGCAGTCTGTTTAGTGATATTTTAGTATATGCGTTAAAGTATTGAATAAGTGCTTTTCCCCCACCCTTTTCTTAAGTACCTGAGTTGAAACAAATTACTTCTCTGTCATACCAAATTCAGTATTGCTGATAAAATTTTAGGGAACATTTTTGTAAGTCAGATACTGGTGATATATTTAAGAAATAAATACAGTACTTATTCATCAAAAGCATCTTACCTCAGACATGAATATAATTCCATTCAATATCTAAAACCCTAACATAATTGCATTTTTTTTTCTTCTTAAAAACATTAAAAACTTTTTTCCTTACCTCTTCTTTATTTTTTTATGTGACCCCCTCTTGTTTGTGGAAGCCCCTCAAATTCTGGAACACTGCTATCATATCTCCCCTATTTCTTCTTTTCTTTAGACTAGCCAAACCCAAGTCCTGCAGCCGTTCTTCGTATGTTTTAGTCTCCAGGCCTTTGATCGTCTTAGTTGCTCTTTTCTGATTTTTTTCCAAACTCTCAACATCTTTTTGTGATATGGTGACCAAAATTGGCTGCAATATTCCAGGTGTGGTATTACTAGGGTTTTATAAAGTGGTACTAATACTTTGTGTGATCTTGATTCTATGCCTCTGTTTATACAACCCAGGATTATATTAATTTTTTTGGCTGCTGCTACACACTGCTGGCTCAGCATATATTGCCCCCAACAATTTGGGTCCTCATTTTACCAACCTTGGAAGGATGGAAGACTGAGTCAACCTTGAGCTTTCCAGACTTGAACTCCTGGCAATGAACAGTGAGTTAGCCTGTAATACTGCATTCTAACCACTGCACCACCAAAGCTCTTCAGAGGATAAGTTCTCCAGGAATACATAAAGAACCCCAGGACCACCTCCAGAGATTTAAGGCCTCTGTTGTCTTGGCTTAACTACCATGGGTAAAATGAGATTCAAAGGAAAGTAACAAGAAGGAAGGCATCAACCACTAAAAAAAAATATTGATGTTCATCTCAAGTTTGCAAGAAACCACTTGGATGACCTTTCTAACTGGAAGAATATTCTATGGGGAGATGAGTCATTATATTTCAGTGTAATGTAAGCATCATTTTATCTGATTGAAATAAAACTCTACATTCTTTAATAAAAAAAATCATAGCATTGTCAAACATAGAAGTGGCATATCATATTTTGGGAGTGTTTGCTTCCCCAGAACATGGATGACTTGCTAGTTCAATAAAGGAAACATGAATTGTGGTTTGAATAGAGAATTCTACAGGACAGTATCCTGGCTCATGAATATCAAGTAAGTCTAAAAAAGGATGAAAAACAAATTTAGTCTTCTTTTAATCAGAGTCCACAGTAAATCACATAAAAATATTGTGGCAGAATTCAAAATGAACAGTTCATGCAAGAGTGCTCTCAAATGTTAATATCATAAAGTTCTGATATCATTCGGGAGCAAAGATATGAAAAGAAAATCCAGAAAATCTGGAAGAAGGTGAATACTTTTTTCACAGAACTCTACATGATGGATTGGATTCAATTTGTGCATCAGAATAATTTCTTCAACCCTCAAACTTGTATTTGAGGATACCACGTATCTACAATAACACATATTATTATTACTTGGAGCTACTTTTGAAAAGTTTTAGAAACACTGAGCCAGAATAGAACAATGGGAATACTGTTAGCAGGATTGCAGGCTGGAACATGTTACAATGGCTGCCCTAGTTACTGATGGTGCTATCTAAATAAGGCAAATAAATAAATGAAGACCCAGATCAAGAATATTTTAGAACTCTTATTTTTCTGTTTGGCATCTAAGATCTAATAGAGAGGACATTCTGGTGGAAGCACAATTGGGGAAAAGATACAAAAGTGACTATCCTATGCTATAGGTGACTATGCTATCCTAAAGTGACTATCCTATGCTATAGGTCTCCCTACTTTGTGATGCCAGGTTAATACTCTCCCTGATGCTATTGTGTCATCTGGCAAAAGGTTTCTATTGATTAATATTTGTTATTGACATTCGTTTCCCCCATCAGTGTCATTCTTATTCAACTATGTTTGCCTGCTATATCTGCCTGCTTCTCTGATGTTAATTGTTTTTTTCTCTTTGTTTAGTTTTTGTTCTTTGGTTGATTTCAAGCCTACACTAATTTTTACGGCTCTTATTTATATAAATGCACAAGGGGAAATAAATGTAATACTTGGGGAAATAAATGCAATTTTTTTTTTCTCTTTAGCAATGTGTAACGTTTTCTATGATGCTTTTGAATGGTGGTGCTGGAGAAGAGTCTTGAGAGTCCCTTGGACTGCAAGGAGATCAAATCAGTCAATCCTAAAAGAAATCAACCCTGACTGGTTTTTTGGGGAGGACAGATGCTGAAGCTGAAGCTCAAATACTCTGGCCACCTAATGAGAAGAGAGAACCTGATATTGAAAAATATCAAAGTCAAAAGGAAAAGGAGACGACAGAGGATGAGATTGTCAGATAGTGTCTTTGATGAAATGAACATGAATTTGGGCAAACTCCGGGAGACAGTGGAAGATAAGGGAGCCTATTGTGCTAAGATCCATGGGATTGTGAAGAGTCAGACATGATTCAACAACTAAACAACAACAACTTTTTATAAGAAAAATATAGTGCTGGAGTACAAGTTTATTACTGCTGATTGCATGAAGCACGAGAGGTCTGAGTGTCTCCCCTAAAAGAACACAGAAAGCCCTGAGTTACCCATTTATTCTCTGTCCTTCTTGAGTAGAAGAGTTTTCATTATAAGCCCTTGCAATTTTAAGCTTTACTCAATAGCTTTTATGGCTCACACCCCATTAGCAGTATTTTAAAACAAGGAAGATTATAGACTAAAATTATTTACAGACACCTGTCTTGAAGTATACTAGTTAGCTTGAGAACATATCATCAGGGGAGATATATATCCAAATGGATTGCCAATAGATCCTGTATCCTTAAGAATAAATCATAGCCCTTCCATTTGACAGTGAATCTGTCATCCTCAAGTACCATCTTTTATGTTTGTGAGACCTGTTAACTTTGTCTAATTAAAACAGCTGGAGATGTCTACATACTGGTGAGCTGTTGTCTTTTGCTTGAGATAAAATGAAAGATTCTGAGAACACAAATATGACGCAGTGAAGTGAAATGAGATCAGATCTTAGTGATAGATTTTTAATAACTAGAGTCAGCCTATTGGTTTTAAAGAGTTACGACTTTTCCATGCTGCTAAATTCAGTGAAGCATCCAGTTAGTTGAAGAATCTTACACATGAGTTTCTGACAACCAACCTGAGAAATGCTAATTTAAAGGCATATTGCATACTACACACTCGTTTCTAAAACTGAATTGGTCACTTTTCATTTAAAGACAAAACAGCAAAGGATCTTAAATTTCCATCGGAGCCTATATAGAATGTAGCCCTACACCAATTTCCTGTTTCAAATTTCCCTTCCATTTCTAATAGCCTCTGAAGGTAATATTTTCAACAAAGAATCATGGGACTGGAATTCCAACAGAGAACTGATATTCCAATCCTTTTTGGGAGCATGTGCTAAATCAAGTCCATAGGTGAAGGCACTTCAAGAACCCTTTTTTAAGAAAACATGCTTGTCTGATCTCACTCAGTGTAACTATTTATTTATATTAAATTTATAGGCTGCCCATCTAAGTATCCAAAGGGAGTCCGGGTGGCTTAAAATACAATAAAAACATAAATATAAAAAAGAATTAAAATTAACAAGAGTTAAATTGTTAATCCCATGACAACAGTTGTCTAGGGTGTTCACAAAATAAAAACTGTGTAATACAAGATGCAACTCCTTCATGGATTACTGCCTTGTCGTGGCGAAGGGGCTTGCATAATTCAATGAGTTATGCCATGGAGGGCTACCCAAGATGGACAATTCATAGCAGAGAGTTCTGATAAAATGTGATCCACTGGAGAAGGAAATGGCAACCCACTCCAGTATCTTTGTCATTAAAACCCCATGAACAGTACCAAAAGGCAAAAAGATATGACGCTGGAAGATGAGCCCCTCAGGTCGGAAGGTGTCCAATATGCTACTGGGGAAGAGCAGGGGGCTAGTACTAGTAGCGCCAGAAAGAGTGAAGCGACTGGGCCAAAGCCAAAAGGATGCTCAGCTGTGGATGCATCTGGTGGTGAAAGGAAAGTCTGATGCTGTAAAGATCTTTTCTCCATAGGAACCTGGAATGTAAGATCCATGAATCAAAGCAAACTGGATGTGGTCAAACAAGAGATGACAAGACTGAACATGGACATCTTAGGAATCAGCGAACTAAAATGGACAGGAATGGGTGAATTTAATTCAGAGGTCCATCAGGTATACTACTGCGGGCAAGAATCCCTCAGATGAAATGGAGTAGCCTTCATAGTCAATAAAAGAGTAGGAAAAGCAATACTGGGATACAATCCCCAAAATGACAGAATGATCTCAGTGCGAATCCAAGGCAAGCCATTCAATATCACAGTAGTCCAAGTCTATGCCCCAACCACTGGTGCTGAAGAGGATGAAATTGACCGGTTCTATGAAGCACCTTATAGAATCAACACCAAAAAATGATGTCCTTATCATCATGGGGGATTGGAATGTTAAAGTAGGAAGCCAAAAGATAACTGGAATAACAAGCAAGTTTGGCCTTGGAGTACAAAATGAAGCAGGACACAGGCTGATAGAATTTTGTCAAGAGAATACGATGGTCATAGCAAACACTCTTTTCCAACAACCCAAGAGACGGCTCTACACATGGACATCACCAGACAGTCAACACAGAAATCAGATTGACCATGTGCTCTGCAGCCAAAGATGGAGGAGCTCTATACAGTCAGTAAAAACAAGACCAGGAACTGATTGTGGCTCAGATCATGAGCTTCTCGTTGCAAAATTTAAGCTTAAATTGAAGAAAGTAGGGAAAAACATTAGGCTACTCAGGTATGAACTAAATCATATCTCTGTTGAATATACAGTAGAGGTGACAAATAAATTTAAGGAATTAGATCTAATAGACAGAGTGCCTGAAGAACTATGGACGGAGATTCGCAACATACAACATACAAGAGGTAGCAACTAAAACCATTCCAAAGGAAAAAAAAATGCAAGAAAGCAAAATGGCTGTCTGAGGAAGCTTTGCAAATAGCTGAGGAAAGAAGGGAAGTGAAAGACAAGGGAGAAAGAGAAAGATACACCCAATTGAATGCAGAATTCCAGAGAATAGCTAGAAGAGATAAGAATGCCCTCTTAAATGAACAGTGCAAAGAAATAGAAGAAAACAATAGAATAGGGAGAACCAGAGATCTCTTCAAGAAAATTAGAGATATGAAGGGAACATTTCATGCAAAAATGGGCATGATAAAGGACCAAAATGGCAGGGACCTAACAGAGGCAGAAGAGGTGGCAAAATTACACAGAAGAACTATACAAGAATGAGCTTAGCGTCCCTTATAACCACGAAGAGGTGGTCACTGACCTCGAGCGAGACATCCTAGAATGTGAAGTGAAATGAGCCTTAGGAAATCTGAGCAACAACAAAGCTAGTGGAGGTGACAGTATTCCAGCTGAGCTATTCAAAATCTTAAAAGATGATGCAGTAAAAGTGCTACACTCAATTTGCCAGCAAATTTGGAAAACTCAACAGTGGCCACAGGATTGGAAAAGGTCAGTTTACATTCCAATTCCAAAGAAAGGCAATACCAAAGAATGTTCAAACTATCGCACCATTGCACTCATTTCACATGCAAGTAAAGTTATGCTTAAAATTCTACAAGTTAGACTCCAGCAGTATGTGGGTCAAGAACTTTCAGAAGTAGAGACAGAGGCAGAGGAACTAGAGACCAAATTGCCAACATATGCTGGATCATGGAGAAAGCTAGGGAGTTCCAGAAAAAAAAACATCTACTTCTGCTTCATTGACTATGCTAAAGCCTTTGATCACAACAAATTGTGGGAAGTTCTTAAAGAGATGGGAGTACCAGACCATCTTATTTGTCTCTTGAGAAACCTATATGCCGGTCAAGAAGCAACAGTGAGAACTGGACACGGAACTCCTTTCCCAAAATTGGGAAAGGAGTCCAGCAAGGCTGTATTCTGTCGCCCTGCCTATTTAACTTATATGCAGAGCACATCATGAGAAAGGCAGGGCTAAATGAATCAAAAGTTGGAATTAAGATTGCTGGGAGAAATATCAACAACCTAAGATATGCAGATGATATCACTCTAATGGCAGAAAGTGAAGAGGAACTAAAGAGCCTCTTGATGCAGGTGAAGAAGGAGAGTGCAAAAGTTGGCTTGAAACTCAACATTAAGAAAACCAAGATCATGGCAACTGGCCCTCTCAATTCCTGGCAAATAGATGGGGAAGAAATGGAGGTAGTGACAGATTTTATCTTCCTGGGCTCCAAGATCACCACAGATAGGGACTGCAGCCAAGAAATTAAAAGACGCTTGCTCCTGGGGAGGAAAGCTATGGCAAATCTAGACAGCATACTAAAAAGCAGAGACATCACCCTGCCAACAAAAGTACGTATAGTTAAGGCCATGGTTTTCCCAGTTGCAATGTATGGCTGTGAAAGTTGGACCATAAGAAAGGCTGAGCGCCAAAGAATTGAGGCCTTTGAACTATGGTGCTGGAGAAGACTCCTGCGAGTCCCCTGGACTGCAAGGTGATTAAACCGGTCAGTCCTAGAGGATATCAACCCTGACTGCTCTTTAGAAGGCCAGATCCTGAAGTTGAAACTCAAGTACTTTGGCCACCTAATGAGAAGGAAGGACTCACTGGAGAAGAGCCTAATGCTGGGAAAGACTGAAGGCAATAGAAGAACGGGATGACAGAGAATGAGGTGGCTGGATGGAGTCACTGAAGCAGTAGGCGTGAGCTTAAAGAGACTCCAGAAGATGGTAGAGGACAGGAAGGCCTGGAGGAACATTGTCCATGGGGTCACGATGGGTCGGACATGACTTCGCAACTAACAACAACAACAACAAGATGCAAAATGCAAGTAAAATCAACAAAATAGATGCAGATTAAACCATTGTTTAACACATCTTATTGTTTTGCTCTTGCTTTAATTCATATTCAAACCACCGATTTTGTTGCTCCAATTTATAAATCCACTATTTTATTCTTTACGCATAGAGTAGGTTATGTTATTACATTTGTACTTAAATGTTTGCTTATCAATGGCTGTAAGAAATTGCAATTGAATTAAATACATTAAAACAGCAAGAAGGGGTGATATTATATATTATATTATATATAATCTCCTTTCTCTTTTCTACACCCATTTTCATTGATATTTTGCTTTAAGAAAGCATATATTTGCTTTAAGAAAGCATATATTTGCAAAAATTATTGTAATGTTGCAATTTGTCCACAAAACCGCCAGATAAAACTGCCAATTCCATTTAGTGTGGGCTCTCTTTTCCCCATTCTGTTTCTTTTTTGACCTGGGAAACATGTTTGCTTGTTTTATAACTGAGCCCACAATTAACCCCGAATAAGTGATGAGTAATATTTTTACAAAAGATGTATTGAAATGAATATGCCCATGGTTTCAATTTTTTGAAAAGTGTCGATGTTTGCAGCCTTCTTGGTCCCCTTAAGGTAGCCTTGCTCAGCCTCCAGCCTGTGACAGCAAGTCTTCATTGACAGAGACAAGACAGGGTTATGCTTTTAACATAATACTGCAGAGGAGGAGAGTGAAGCCCATTGTTTTGAATAATAAAATATATCCTGCCAGTCTCCTAATTTCATCAACTTATACAAGTCAACGGCAGACATTAATGAAGGAAGGTTTCCAATTAGCCACAGTCTGAGACTCACCCAGCTTTTCAGTAACCTTCAACTGTCAGCAATAAAAAAGACAGTTCAGTATGACGTGGATCATTCATTCCAAATGGCCACAACTCATTTATGACAAATGCAACTAGCGGACCACACAGAGTTCATTGGATTGTTTTTCATTATGTGGGTACTTTGGCTTGAGAACTCCTTTGCTAATGATCTTTGTTTTTCCACACAGAAAACAGCCCTGTGATGAAGAGTGTCCTATTGTATCATTCATTTCAATGGAAGCTAACTCTGATCAGACCTTCCCAAAGAGGGATCACAACAACACACTAAATATTGCATGCTTCTATTCAGTGTTGCATTTCTATGATGCTCCATTCCAGGAAGTTTTTGGAATAGTTTTTGGACTATTTTCTTTCTATTTCTACAAATCCTGTGATTCTTCTTAGTATGTCTGTATCACTTACTAGCTTTCCGGGAGTCCAAGTTGAGCTATTTATTCAGCATAGCTCAGCACCTGAATTCACTATGCATATACAAGAAAATCTATAAGTAACAAAACTTAGTAGCAGCAGTCAGGTGATCCTCTCTTTTTTTCCCTCCTACTTTCACATTTTTATTAAAAATATATATTTCTTACTATTTATAGAACAGAAGAAAGTCTAATTCTATCTGGTTCATTTTAATGGGATTTGCTGCCAAATTCCAGTTGCCTTCCATCTGATGTGTTCTTACAAAAGTCTAATTAATTAGAATGGATTTGTGTAAAGTGTATTGATTTCAATGTTTTACATAGATATTTGTACTCAAGTGTACCTTTTGGTGCACATCCAGTTTAAACCACTTTGCAATACTAGTTCCTCTATTTCTGGCATGTATATGATACCTATAATCAAGTGAGAATTACACCATTACATTAGCCAGTATCATCAGGTACTGCTGTCAGAACCAGGGTTTTGCCCTTTCTTAGAAATGCTGGTATGAGTTATCTGTGCTTTGTGCACTGTACAGCCATGTAATGACCTCCTGTGTTGATTATACATGTAGCTGCTACCTAACTGATAGCACATGGTGATGGGCTTCTTGGCTTTAATGTCAGCATAAAGATACTGTATCTGCTAGATGTTTCCCACATGATAAGATAGTCAAGATGTCATTTCAGTTGTGGTAGGGTCACTAACTGACATGCATTTGGGAAGAGTAATGCTTAATCTATCACTGAGAGATACTAGATTATGCCTTACATTACACATACATTTCACCAGAAAATCCTAACAAACATACCCGACACCACTGAGGAACTGAGATCTTGATTTCATTTCTGCTCACATAAAATGTCTAATATAAAATAAATATCAAGGATGAGAATGCTGGGAGAAGAGAGATACAGAAGGAAAACCTTTTCGGCTAGCACAAATCACAACTTAAAAGCTTCCCATTACAGTTTCCTGCCCTAACTCACCTGAGAGATATCAAATATATTTGATTGTTTATTAACTATTATTAATTGTATATTCTTTTCTAAAAAAAATATGAACCAAGACAACACACTGTACACCAGGCACTAAGGCTGTTATTGTAAAAAACCAATAAAACCTTTACAAAAAATAAAAAAAAGAAAATATAAAAAAGAAACCAACATTATTGGTAACAGTGTGGATTGCTTGAAAGCATTTTCAGAATTCGATATAATTTAAAATACAGCTTTAAAATTATGTTTTAAAAGTGAAAAAAATATGGGACAATTCAAATATATTTAAAATCATTTTGATAATTGGCCTTGTGCTTCCTCATTTAAATTATTTCAACTCCCAAAAGTGATAAAAATATGTTTTCCTTTTCAGTGTTAGTGAGGTAAATGGTAAAACAGAATTGGTTCAGTTCAAAGAGTGAATTGAACTTCTCTAGACCTCAGACATCTGGATTGAAAGATGAAAATTATGAGGGCTTAAGAGTGTTGCTTTTTTGTGAGACTGTTAATGATGAGATATGTAAACCTGCATGGTTCATACCATAAAAATGCATGTGGAGTTTTTAAGAATATTCCAGCAACAGAGGACAGGAAGGACCAGTTTTACCAGCATGTAGATCTGGGTTCAAAGTCCAGTCAACCATTGACAATTTAAGGATACATGCATCTTTCTTTGCTCCAGTAGTAATCATTTAGATTTTTGTGGCCTACTAATTGTACCTTTAGAGGAGGTTCAGTGCTATAAGACAGGGGTAGGCAACCTTGGCTTTTTTATGACTCGTGGACTTCAACTCCCAGAATTCCTGAGCCAGCATGGCTCAGCTTGGAAATCTCTCCCTTTCCCCTCAGCACGGCTGGCTCAGGAATTCTGGGAGTTGAAGTCCATGAATCATAAAAGAGCCAAGGTTGACTACCCCTGCTGTAAGAGGAAAGATATATATGTACAATAGACTGGAGAGATGGGAAAGCATTCAGTATTATTTGGCATAGGAGCCTANAATTCCTGAGCCAGCATGGCTCAGCTTGGAAATCTCTCCCTTTCCCCTCAGCACGGCTGGCTCAGGAATTCTGGGAGTTGAAGTCCATGAATCATAAAAGAGCCAAGGTTGACTACCCCTGCTGTAAGAGGAAAGATATATATGTACAATAGACTGGAGAGATGGGAAAGCATTCAGTATTATTTGGCATAGGAGCCTAATAAATCTATCCAGTGGTGAGATTCAGCCGGTTTGCACTGGTTTGGGAGAACGGGTAACTAAATTTTGCTGCATTCAGAGAACCGGCTGGCTTCCAGAAATCCAGTCTAAGCCTGGGAGGCCTGTAGCCTACCAGAAGTGCGTGGATGCCACTTCTGGAAGTCCATTCTAGGCCTTGGAGGCCTGGAGGAGGCATCCTAGGCCTAGAATGGCCCACCGGAAGTGTGTGATGCCAGTTCCGGAAGTCCGTTCTAGGCCTTGGCCTTTAAACACTTGTGTTGTGGAGTACCTATAGTATATGGTCACTACCTCTCACCTTCTACTAGGTAGTGATGCTACAGGGCTATTTTGGAAACTGCAGAAAATCTAGATTTCTACAAGCTCCAGTCTCGGATGAAATTGCTAGATACATATCGGCAATATTTTTGAGTTTCCCTATGTTTGGAAACAATGGAAGATAGGTGGGATTCAGCCAGTTCGCACCAATTCGGCAGAACCGGTAGCTAATTTTTTTGTTGCCCAGGTCCAGAATGGACTTCTGGAAGTGGCATCCACACAGACAACCAGTTTTTCACATATTTGAATCCCCCCACTGGTTGGATGGCCTTGCTTCTTGACCTGCAAAAGCCTTACGAGCAGAATTTCCTCCTGGTGTCCTTTCCTGATTTTGACGGGAAGCATGTGAAAATAGGGAGGCTGTTGAGTTGTTGTAACATGAAAAAGAGGATACTCATACATACTTCTTGGCCTCATTGTAACCAAAGTACAACACTTTGTACCATGAAGTGTTGCTTGACAAACTTCAAAAGCAATTTGTTTTCCATCAAACTGAAGAATGGTTCAGAAAACTGCAGAAGAATTTTTGGAACAGCTCTACTTATGATGTTGCGTTTATATTCCATTACATAATGGAACTGAAAATCGTGCAACCGCTTAACTACCCTGCACCAGAATTTTATGCTTTCCTTATTTCTACTTCATTTCTATGAAACTGAGTTAGAAAAAAAATAAATCTCTTTTTCTAAATGCAATAATTGCTTGGCTACTAGGAATATAAACTAATAATTTAATAATTTTTATTAGATTATTATTTGAATTAAATATAAGAAAGAGATAGATTGATAAACAGACAGATAATTGGATGACTTCATACTCCTAGCAGTTAGAGAAGTAGGCTTCCTATGTGATTTGCTAATGAACCACATCTGTGTGCTCAGAAGTAACTGAATTAACCTAGTAGTGGCTAAAAAATCTATTGAAGAATTTATGTTGTATTGGAAAGCAGCTAATCAGAAAATGGCAAGTGGAGAAGTTAAGGTGGGAAGCAAAGGCAGCACTAGAAATTGCATCTGTGATGAATACTTGGAGACATTACCCTGGAAAATTAAAGTCTTGACACTAGCAAAATCTATAGGGAGCAGTCTGTGTAGGAGAGAGTAGTCACAATGAAATAAGAAATAACTAATCAGCAACCAAGCAGGTTTTTAACATATTAAATTCTACTGACAGTCATAAAAAAATAATACTCTATATTAATTCACAGAACTAATTCTACTTCTGATCCGTATAATATAATACACAGTCCATCGCTCACGTAGGGGAACCTGCGAGGAAATTCACTCACCTGAATCCGCAAAAAGCATAAATGTTGATAAGCACTTGCTAAATATCAGACCTGACAGGCCTGTGTAGCTTAGTGGGCCAGAAAATGTGGAGCCCTATAGCAGCTGCAGCAGGTGAACATTTTGCAAAATTAGCCAGGATTTAGAGGTAAAACCCGATCTGCAAAACCCTACATGCATTTGGCACACGGTGATGGGGAAAGCGGCACAATCTGGGATTGGCTAGGAAATAGCACAAGAATGGTAAGAAAAGAACGGTGTCAGAATGACATGTTCTGAAACAATCCCTGCATAGTTTTGGATGTTTTTTTCTTCCTCCTGTCCCTTTTAACCATTCGAAGCAGAATGCCACAAAGAAAATAGGAGGGTAGGAAATAATGACACAACCTTTGCCTTTTATCTCCGAGAAAGCATGATGGAGAGAAAGAAAATGGCTCAGATGTTTTCTTCCTTGTCTTTCCCCCAATTTGATTAGATAATGAGGCATCGAAGAGGCAACCTACAAATGCAAATATAAATCCTGATGCACAGGGAAGATTTTATGATGTCAGTCAAACAGAGGTGATTACTGCCTAATTATATTGTCTCGGGGAGTAAATCTATGCTGCATGGAAAGCAGAGAACAAGTGATAGTTTAGTGTAAAATCCAAGATACAGTATTATACCTACCAGCTAATTTACACAAGCTTTCTTCTTTAACATTATACTCAAGACAATTTTGTTTTTTTTTTTAAAGAAAGCTTTAGCTTTCCTGTGGTTACGTTTATTTCTGAGAATACCAAAATTGTGAAATATGAATACAGCCATCTGAAATCTTTCCATTGTGACTAAGCCTCTCTTTTACCGTGTGGGAAGTATCCTTGCCAGAATAAGTAACCAGGAAGAAATTTCCAGAGATGGTTCTCTTTTTATAAATAACAAACCAAACCACACATGTACAGATAGAGCCAGAGAGCAGTAATTAAGGTGGGGATTGAACATTTAGACATTATAGTCCAAAGAAAAAAATAATTAAGCAGTGATACCATAGACATCCTCAAATACCTTGAGAGCATATTTCACAGATAACAAATACAGTTGGTACTCCAGAAAGAAGACTCAAGGCAGAAGGTTCAGATGGCAAGGAAAGGCTTTTCAAAGGAACAGTAGGTTGAATCATGCCAGCCATGCTCTGGTCCTGTGCTGGTTTTCTGACAGCTTTTAAGAGCAAGTCAAGTTGTTGTTTTTGACTTTTAAAAATTTAATTTGTATAGTTTTAATCCTTTAATTACTTTTCTAGTCATCTTTTTTATAAAGTGTAAGTTGCCCAACATTGCCTTATAGGATAGACGGATGGCATAAAAAATCAATAAATAAGAATAATAAATAAAGGCTGTATGGCTTGAAACTGGAGTACTCGTAGGACTGCCTTCTTCAGCCAATTTTATCCAACCCAATTTGGATATCCTGTTTGTGGTTCCACAGTTTCATGAGGTGAGAATGGTGGAAACCCGCAGACAGTGTTTGTAAGTGTCTATGTTTACGTGTATCTGCCATAAAGAGACTTATTTCAAAGAGGCTTTGGCATGAATCGATGCCATCATTTACTGATGGGTTTATGTGTAATTAGGGATTGGTTAATTTTTATTTCTGTAGTTTTTTTTCTGTAGTTAATTTTTATTTTTGTAGACTATAAACATTTTAGTATATCTAATAGGCATATTATAAACTAGCAGGCACTAATTCTTCATTCTTGCTGATATCACATTAGGCTGTATTTGTAGCCATAGAAACCCAGAGATGGTGAGTTCTAGTCCCACCTTAGGCACGAAAGCTGGTTGGGTGACTTTGGGCAAATCATTTTCTCTCAGCCCAATCAATCTCACAAGATTGTTGTTGTAAGCAAAATGGGAGGAAGAAAAAGTATTATGTGTGTTTGCTGCCTTGAGTTACTCTTAAAGTAATAAAATCAGAAGATAAATAAATAAATAAATATTTTTTCCAACTTCTGTAGGTGAAAGTATTTTTTCTTCATTTTCAAAATAAAAGTATGCTTATTTTAGGTTTATATTTCAATATTTGCATGCTTAGTACCACAGAATGGTGGAAAACAATGCCACTGACTTTTTACATTTATAACCAGAAGGATTTTAAGGATCACTAAGGAAGGGATTTAATTGGTTCATTTGTGTTTTATAGCCTATATATAGGTTAATTTTTTGTTACTTTATCCTTATACTATCTTAGAGCGAACAAGTCCCCAAACTATACAATGTTAGCTTTATTTCATCTCAGTTGATAAGAGTTACAAAATAAGAATACTATTTTATATTAGGAAAGAAAGAAATGTCACTTTTGTTGTATATCAACACTGATAATAAATGATCAAGCCAAAGATAAGGCCTTTGAATTATCAGTGTTTTCAGTCAGACTGGAGCTGTTCCACTGGGGAAGAAATAACTTTTTACTGAGATCAATGGCACTTTAATATGCTTCATTTTCGTTTAATCGTTTTTTCGTCCCTTTCACATTGATTGCAGTTCAATAGAAAGCCTTTTGAGTATGATGAAAACTGAAATCTTGCTTTCAGATCAGTCAAAACTGAGTAAGCTCACATGGATCAACAGAGTAGCTCAGAGGAACTGGGTTACAAAATCAGCATGGAAGCACTTATTTGGGGTTTGTTTGAATATTTATTTATTAATTTGTTTTCCTATTTTTATACACTGCTTCAATCACAAGAATCTTGAAAAGGAAAATACAGGCCAATTAACCAATCAAAAAATGTTCCATTCCCCAATGTCATGATAATACAATTGAATAAATAGTTTATCACAATCATACTATGGATAAAGGTCCAGGTGAAATTAAAATAAAAATCTCCAGAGATATCTGGAACAAAAGGGGATCAGGAGCAAATGTACTTCAGGGCAGCATATTCCAAAATTAGGGACTGTTACTGACAAGGCACAATGATATGATCCGGAATGTATTTTTACCATTACATGACAGGTAAACTGAGCATTCAGTCTCACTTCCTTCTAATGAATAATTAGATGAATAATTTTTAAATAGCATGTCAGCATGACATTATCTTTATCTCATCCCTAACTCACAGCACAAATAAAGTGGCATGTAGCTGATCTCGTTTTAAAGTAGATTTTTCTGAGGTTTTTTTCCTAACAAAAATTTGGCCATGGATATGCTTATACTTCCTGGTGACCTCTCCATCTTCTCTTGGGTGGCTACAAGCATGCCCTTCCCTCTGATTCCTGGCTATTGCCCCAAATCACCATTTTACCTTAGGTTTTAGGAGAGACTGGGCACTTGGTATCCACGAAGGCATATGCTCATGTAATGGGTGAATGGTAGTTTGGAAAATACAGTCAGGCATTAATGCAGGCTGCTTATATATCGTTTAGTAGTCTTTTGAAAGAATAATAGACCCTCTTTTGAAACAGTGCTAAATCTGCACATAATGTATAGCCTAAATGACAGATTACAGTTAACTGAGGAAGGGTTGAAAGGAGTAGTGAGCTGCAGTTATCCTCATGGTTCCACATTTGCTTCCTCTCTCCCAGCAAAGTGGCAGGCAGTTCTGTAGCTGAGGAGGAGGAGTGATTTCTGGTGTTCCCTGCCAGTTGCCCACAAATAACGCCCATGGGGAAGCCAAAAGGAAGTTGGAAGTTTCTCATGCTTCTGCTACATTTTTTGCCTGTCCACAGTCATTTTGTTTTTCTATTTAGGTAAGGCAATATCTCTGAAAGGATGACCCAATGGGTCTGGGTCAGGGGTAGGCAACCTTGGCTCTTTTATGACTCGTGGACTTCAACTCCCAGAATACCTGAGCCAGCTATGCTGGCTCAGGAATTCTGGGAGTTGAAGTCCACGAGTCATAAAAGAGCCAAGGTTGCCTACCCCTGGTCTGGGTTATCTAATTCTTCCTGTAAATTCTGCAGTGTGGGTCAACATGAAATATGAATAGTGCTTTGTCTAACTGGGTTGCAATAAACCAGTGCTACTGGAAAATATTTAATATCCCCCAAATTTTATATAATAGCCAATTCATACTTTAAAAAAAATTTTCTTTACATCTATCCATTGTGTGCAATATCTTCCAGCAAAGCCTATGTCTCTAATAATGATTATACTACTATTTTTATAGCAATATGATCTGTTTCTTTGAGATGAATGTCCCATTTGCTTTCCATTAACTATACACATGCAGGGCATACTGGACTGATATACACATATAGTATACACATCTTATTAACAGGATCTACTATCCTGCTAATTAAGTGATTGCCAGCTTTAAAAAAAAAATACAGTTGGGCAGTTTGTTGAATTAAGCATAGTATTTCTTCCAAATCACATCTCCCTCTTTAATGCATCAGAATGGCCTCATTATTATTTTCAGCAATATAGTAGACGTACATCATAAGTGAAAGATAGTTATCTTGGCTTAAAGGAGTTGAAGTCAGATATTTTAAGAGACTCAGAAAAGTTTAAGAATAATGGGATGTTTTCTTTTACTTTTGATCTGCTGGGAATAGACAGAAATAATAAATCAAAACTCGATCTCTGTTCTCCTAAGTACAATCATATTATTCTGGGTATAACACTATAAGTGAACCAAGTAATATGACAATGAAAGAAACCTCCTTTCTATAAGTAAAGAGAATCCGTTTTAATAAACAGTACAAAAGTATATGAACACGTCGCGGTCATTACCGACAATTCATCATGTCAATGTCGTTTCCTTCATTAACGTCAAAAGATTTGGACTTATTTTTGAATTATCCATCTTAATAGAAATACGTAGCACTGATTACAACTACAGAGTAAATTATAGCAATTGATGGTAATTAAATATAATTTTGTCTTCAATATCTACATATAGGCATTATCTTTCATTTTAAATAGTGTTACTTCATTGACTTCACATTAAAAATATGGAAGATATGGCAGTTCTCTGTGAATATTAACTACTGTTATGGTGCTATAATGTTAGATTTAAAGTGGTTTGTAAGATCTTACTGAGTGTGCTTGCATACTCTAAGACACTATAAATTGCCTTGATTTTTTCCCCATACTTAATCAAGTTACAAGAGTTTTAAATAAACAAATACACTTGTAAGAAAGGAATCTTTTAAAAGTGGCAATTTCCTTTGGATATATCCAAATTGGATATATCCAATTTCCTTGGAGTAATCAATTTATGAAAGTCTGGTTTCATTGGCTTCTTATGCTTCTGCTTCTCTTTAATAAGAAATGGATCAAACAATTTTATTTCATAAATACATATTAAAATTTACCTTCAGCGCAATGGTTGAATCCATCTAGCGGAAGACCTGATGTCTTAATTCCTCTGGTTCTTTGTACTTGCCATGCCATGTGCTTTGCTTTAGCTGTTGTGTACTTCTTTCTTTTATTACCCTACTTCCTGGATCTGCTTTATCTCAAATTATCCCTGTAATCTCAGAGTGTAGGAAGCATAAGGCATGCACATCTGTGTTGCCTTTCTGGTCATTTCAAAGGAAACAGGGAAAAAGAAATTAATTTTAGTAATGCTAATGATAAATACTATGTAGGTATGTGGCTAGTGGTTTTAGATCTTCCTGTCCTCCTTGGGAGGCCAATCTCACCAGATACAAACAAAATAAAACAGTATTTTAAAAATAAGTAATGGCACTGAAAATGCAGAGTTCTGCAAGATAGTGATGGTTTGCTATAAATGAATGTTTCCTCTGTGTGCGGTGATGATATTTAATAAACTACCGATAAAAATAAATATCTTCCAGTTTAGCTAGATTCACTTTTCTAATTTGCACAGAGAAGTGAGAACTTTCAATTTGAATTAGTAACATGTATATGTGAGTCTGCAAAGTGGCACATTACATATCCAGGGTTGTCACTTGTGTAGTTGTAATCAACACTTACGAATTTCAACAATTAAGAAAATTACTTACATGACATATTTCCTCCAAAATGCTTTCATTTCCTCATCTGTCCCTCTAGAAATTGATATATTGGAATTAGAAATCTATAATTATATTTACTAATTCAAATTAATTAATAATAATTAAAATGAATTTCTGGATCATTTCTAGTTTATTTTCTGGCCAGGTTTTGGAACCAAAACAGTGTCAGAGCACATGACTGAAGCTACAAAGCCTCAAAGCTTTATAGCTAGGAGCTACAAATGGGACGGCATCCCCAATGGCTATACTTGGCTTCATGGAACTACTGAAATCATTATTCAGACTATCCTTCAACCTTACTACCTAGAAGAGTGACTGAGAAGCTGACTTCAAATCCTTCCTAATATATCAATTTCAGAAGTTGGCAGTGCTTTTTTTCTAAAAAAAAAGGTGCTGGAACTCACACACGTCATACAACCCGCCTTGCCTACCCTACAAGGTTCCATCCAAAAAAGGTGCCGAAACTCCGTTCTGGGCGTTCTATGACAAAAAAAGCCCTGGAAGTTGGTACCAAAGTTCTGCAAGATTTGAACAGTTAAAGATGGACATATTTGCGAGCAATGCTGCACTTTTCTTCTTACTGTTGTTTAAAAGACATTTAAAGGTCATAGCAATCCATGGTTTGTAATATTTTGACATTACCAGAATATAATAACCCCAAATTTCAATGTGCTTTCGGGAAGACTTCATTCTCTTTGAATATTCACATTCGGAGAGCGCATGTGGATCTAGTGCTACACGTTTTACCCATTCCGTGACATTATCTTTCTAAAAGCTTCAGGAAATGTTAAAACTAAAGTCTTAAAATTGATTTCTTTCTGCAAACAATTAAAAGTCCATTGAACAATTTAGGACCACAAGTGCTTAAAAGAACTTCCTTCTCTTTGTGATAATTTGGGAATTTCCTAAAAAGGTCTTGGAAAAAGGCAAGGGCAAACCATGCCCACGGATGCTATCAAGAAAACTGCAGTTGCTAAAGCTTGACTTGATAGATTCTTTAGTTTCATCATATGTCTCAAACCTTTTCTGAATAATATTAGATATCAAGGAGAACTTCTCCAAAAAAGAGGCTTGATTGGGAAAACATGTTTAGATGATCAGTTACCATTCTTGTCCTTTTTTACGCTGCTTTTTTTCCTTCAAGTATAGTACTAAATTTGGTTAGTTGGTTGTTAATTTTGGACAGTTTATCTGTGATCTGACTGATTTTCTATTTTGATTGTATGACAATATCATACATGCCTGGATTATTTTTGATTAATTAAAAAAACCCTTTTCTTAGTCATCACCATAAGAGTTTCCAAAATGGAAAACAGAAATACTTTAAACACAACTCCCTGCCTCATAGTCAGATTTTTTTGTAGAGTGCTTGGTGCTTACTTGCAGATGTTGAGTTATTAGACTAGGTAACATCTTAAGAGCTAGAAGGGAGTGGATCAGAAGATGCAGCTGGAAATATTTCAGTATTAATCTTTGTATTATTGTATTACTTGGCCATATATATTCAGGACAAAGGTAGTGTTTCTCAACCTCAGCAATTTTTAAGAAGTATGGACTTCAACTCCCAGAATTCCCCAGCCAACATGCTGGGTGTGTTAAATACAGCTGCCTGGGTGATATACTTAAAGTGCTTTTTTTGAGAGAGAAAAAAAAAGGTGCCGGAACTCACACATATCATACAACCCGTCTTGCCTACCCTACAAGGTTCCATCCAAAAAAGGTGCCGGAACTCCGTTCTGGGCGTTCTATGAGAAAAAAAGCCTTGTATACTTATATTGCTAAACCTTGTGTTAGCTATTGCTTTCTTTCTCTCCTCCATGAGCATTCCTCATTTACTCCTGGGTAAGACTGGCAATCCAACAGCAAGCACCGTCTAACCATGTAACACTAGATGTTGAGACTCTAGAAAGAGTACAGAGAAGAGCAACAAAGATGATTAGGGGACTGGAGGCTAAAACATATAAGGAACGATTGCTGGAATTGGGTATGTCTAGTTTAACGAAGAGAAGGACGAGGGGGGACATGATAGCAGTGTTCCAATATCTCAGGGGCTGCCACAAAGAAGAGGGAGTCAAGCTATTCTCCAAAGCGCCTGAAGGCAGGACAAGAAGCAACAGGTGGAAACTAAGCAAGGAGAGAAGCAACCTAGAACTAAGGAGAAACTTCCTGA
>NW_015386301.1:526308-558588 GCF_001527695.2 Protobothrops mucrosquamatus
GAGAAACTTCCTGACAGTTAGAACAATTAACCAGTGGAACAACCTGCCTCCAGAAGCGGTGAATGCGCCAACACTGGAAGTTTTTAAGAAGAAACTGGACAGCCATTTGTCCGAAATGGTATAGGGTTTCCTGCCTGAGCAGGAGGTTGGACTAGATGACCTCCAAGGTCCCTTCCAACTTTATTATTATTATTATTATCTGAAGAGAGCTATTTACAGTACATGTCTGGCACCCCTGTGATGACACTGGGTATTTTAATAGTCTGATTTCTATCTGAGCCGAAGCAGCCTGGATAATTAACTTTACAGAGGACATAGCAAAAGTCCCTTTACTCTGCAGGATAAATAGTCACATTTGTAATTTTTTTCCCCCAGCAGATTTCAAGGTCAGGAGGAGTTTGCAGTGCACAGCAAGTTCATGCCACAGTTCGCAAAGTACCAACCCCCCAAAGCTATCTGTCTATAAAGAAATCTACTCATCTTTTTTTTTCAATCACTATCTTTTGCTCTCAGACCAGGCTTTGTTACAAGGTGATGTATAGGTGGGGAAAAAAAGATTAGCTTAAAATATATTCTAGTTTTATTTTTAAAAATAGGTAAAATATTACTGGATGTTTACATTTTCTTGAACACAGCTAGCATCTTTGAATCCTGTGTTCTTATCCAATTTTTTTAAAGTCTTTTAACATTACTATTAGGATACAAGAGCAGAATAAACATGTAAAATACAAGAGCAAAACTTACTGCATTTATTTTAGAAACGTTTGCCCTCCTATGTCTATGGATGTTGTTCATACCTCTGTTTATACTTCTGTTCTCTTGGTCATCCAAAGATATTGAAATATACAGTGGATAATCATTCAGATGGTGAAAGGAAATCTAAAGCTCAAACTCACGGCCTTAAGCCAAATTATTTCCTTTTTGGCTTTATACCAAACCAACTATAAACAGACAACTTCCCCTCGTTTGCTATCTATGTACTTCATTTAATAATTGAAAGGAAAGAAGGAAAGGAAGGAAAGAAGCAAAAAAGGAAGGAAGGAAGGAAGGAAGGAAGGAAGGAAGAAAGAAAGAAAGAAAGAAAGAAAGAAAGAAAGAAAGAAAGAAAGAAAGAAAGAAAGAAAGAAAGAAAGAAAGAAAGAGAAAATGTTATTAAGTACAGGATTTTGGAGGGGGTGTGTGAGACAGATTATTGTTGGCTTTAGAATTTTCACCAGAGTCATTATGGTTTAAAGCCAGCCTATCAAAATAAAGTAATAATGCAAACTTATTATTTGGAGTTTAGTGACAGAGCTCCAAAGAGTTGGGGAAAGGAGAGCAAGAAGCGTAAGAGCAGCTGCTTCTGGCTTATGAGGCTGATCTCTGGAGGCAGCCTGTATGGTAGTAAATTGCGCATTGGAACAGATGCCTTCTGTAGCAGGGGCATTACTAGTTATTACAAAGGGGGCAGGGTTTGAAATTTTGCCGGGGCTCACTGTGCTGTATAACGATAGCTTCTCTGTCCCTAAAGCCCCGAGAAACTAAGACGCTTCTAATCTAAGAGAGGATTAGTGAACTCACTTCATTAACTTTCTGCAAATGTTGCCTTTCCCCGCCTCTCTTTATTTGGTGACAATGTGCTTACTGTACATATGTCAATGGGCTGCAGTTTTATAGCCTGGAATTTTTGCTGCTAACTATACACCATGGAGAAGCAAAGAGAGGGATAAATTGAGGTCCCCCCCCTAAAGCCTAAATGGCCCTTTTCCTCTTATAGTCTTCTCTGAATATTTTTCAATGGGTAATTTTTTCCCCATTATTTCAGTGAGCGATCTTCTCACAGACTAATTATCCAGACACTCAATTTGGTGCCATGAATCTGACTTTAAATGTTGCATATACCTCATGACAGGAATAATATAAATAGGTTGTAAGATTGGGGGAGCATCCCAAACTTCAGATTAGGTTTAAGGAACCAGTAGAATTAAGAACTGCTTTAACATTCCAGTCTATCCTATCATGACAATTAGGTACAAAGGCAGCACAATAATCTTAGCTGAGAGACATATGCAATTGGGATAAAGTCAACGTGAAGATTAAGTATTGGAAACAATCCTGAAAAACTTCCATTTGACTACTTAAGCCTTGATGAAAAACTGATGTAAGAGCCAAAGCTGATGAACAGAAAAATAGCTTTCAAAAACATATACCCGATTTGCACCAATGGCTGTGATGAAAGAAAAATCTTCAGCTCCAGTCCAAGCTGGGAATAAGAAAATGGAGACTACTTTAGGAAAGAAGGTTCAGTTTATTGAGTTGCCAGAAACTTCAGTGACACAGCATGTGTTTCTGGGGTGGCGGACAAAATGGAGTTGGAATGGTGGGTTTTTATACCTTCTTTGGGCTTTGTGTTTGGAATTGTTCCTGTTTGAGGTTGTTCCTGTTTCTGTGCTATGAACTTTGACCTGAGGGTCAATATGCCCTTTTGGTATTCTAGTGTTGGTAGGTTAATCCTATTATATTCTAAAGGTCATGTCTTTAGATTTTGGATTGGGGAATGTAGATTTTTAGGGATCATTGTCTTTCTAACCCCATCAGCTTCAGGGTTCCTGGCCCCAGACTTCCTGAATAGGATTATCAAATCTGCATTTCTACAGCACTGGTCTCTGCTTGGGGCAAGGAGATTTGGGGGCTGATTTCTGGGGGCTGGTTTCTAATATTTTTCTATTATTCCTTTGGGAAAATATAATATTCTGCCTTTTTAAATATCCCCCCAAAATATTTCCTTCTCTGGGGGGAAGTGCTGACTTCCTACAGCTGTTTTGCAGATATTGCTGTGAAGTTTTTTTGTTCCAAATGTACCTGAAGTTCAATTTTTTTTTAAAAAAAAATAATCTTATTGAATTAATCTTATTGTATTTTTATCATATATGGCCAGGCAGCACCTTCTACTCGATCACATGTATAAATTGGAGCAGGTATCAATCTTACATCTGACGCTGTGTGACCGAATACTTCCCTTTCTCAGTAAGGAACATTAATTTTATCATTTTCTAGTGCAGACAGATATTTTGAGCAGCCAATAAAATTTACCACCACTTTGTATTATTTTACTGTTTCTGATGCTAAAGTGGCAAAGCACGAAATTATGATCATAAAAATTGGCTACCCTGTTTCAAATATCCTGCAATTTTATAGAAGCGTAAATCTGCAGGGAAGTAGCTGGAGGTAATAGCATACAACAAATGTAGGGTTTTTTTTTTCTTAGCAGTTCCAGAAGGCTTGGTTTAAGTCTTCATGTAATTGCCATATTGGCAAAGCAATTCCTGTAAGGTAATGAAACCGGGGCTAATTTAAACCACTAAGCATTTCCTGACACAAACTGCTTCTGCATTATGAATAGAATTAATCACAAAGGTATTCTTTAAAAAAAGGGAAACAAAGTGTTCATGAAACAGGCTTTATTTACTAAGAATAATTTATGGTATTTTGGATATTGGGTTTGAAATCATTGGTAACCTCTGTAAAATGGACCTGGCTTGCAACTTGAATGTCAGACTTCCTCTAGGGCCTAAATACAGATAGTCCTTGACTTATGACCACAATTGAGCCCAACATTTTTGTTGCTAAACAAGACATTTGTTAAGTGAGTTCTGCCCCGTTTTACAACCTTTCTTGCCACAGTGGTTAAGTGAATTACTGCAGCTGTTAAGTTAGCAACACAGTTTTTAAGTGAGCCTGGCTTCCCCATTGACTTTGCTTGTCAGAAGGTCGCAAAAGGGGATCACATGACCCCAGGACACTGACCGTCATAAATACGAGTCAGTTGCCAAGCGTCTGAATTTTGACCACATGACTATGGGGATGCTTCAATGGTCATTGTGTGAAAAACGGTCATAAGGCACTTTTTTCAGTGCTGTTGTAACTTCAGTCACTAAATGAACTGTTGTTAAGTCGAGGACTATCTGTAACATATAATCTATGTACATTTTTAAGGGCAACCTAAGGGTCCTTTTAAAAAAGAACATCCATGTCCAGTGGGACAATAGGAAACTGGGCTAAACTCTTTTTCCATCCTAGATTTCCTACATGTATTTAAACATCCCCCTGATATGCCAATGTTTTGAATTGTAAGCAACTCCACAGCTTTTGTTTAATGGCTTACATATAGAGATTGGTCAGATAGGCAGTAAAGTTGGGTGGACCTAGCACAGTGGTGGAGAACCTATGGCACGCATGTAAGAGGCGGCATTCAGAGTCCTCTCTGTGGGCATGCTCGCCGTCACCCCAGCCCCGCCTCCCCCCGCAGCCCCCTCTCCCCCCGGAGAGTCACCCCGGGCATGGCCCGCGCAGAGCAGCACAACCAAGGACATGACAGCCGGGCAGCGGTGACAAGACTCCACCCTCGTGCCCTGTCGCATGCAGATGATGCTGTGGGGTGCAGGTGGAGGCTGTTGCCACTATCACGCTTTGGCCGGCCATGGAGGCAGTGGGTGGCCCTGTGTGCAGGCGGGGGCAGGGGGCAGAGCGGGGGGACAGGGCGATTTTTGGGCACTCAGTCTCTAAAAGGTTCGCCATCACTGACCTAGCATATGCAAAGTTAGTTTTCTCATTACAATTGTTTTTACAGCTGTTTTGGAATTTGAGACCAGGCTGTTGTATTCTTTTCTTGCCCCTTATTCCTTTCCCCCTTGTATTTGATCATTTGGTTTGCTTTGAAAGGAATTTTCTCTTTCAAACCTTGTGTGACTCAGTGTACAGTGAACCCATCCGCCTCTTGTTTGCTTATCACATTTCACAAGGTTTTTATTGTTCTGGGTATTTTCTGCACTTTCAGCCAGTAAATTCAAAGCATCCTTATTTTAATTTATTTTTTCCCCTTGATGAAAAACAGCTTTTGGCTACAGGGTTTGGATCTTCTCATATATGTCGGTGTCTAGAGATTAGTCTGGAGTAGTAGTAGCCCATTGGCATTATTCTGGTGCTGGAGGGGACCCTTGTGAAAATATGGCCACTGCCAATCAGAAAGGTCACCCTTTCCCTTTCTAGATCCACAACAGGTATAAATATATTAACAACAGCTATTTTAGAGTTCCAATGAAATCAGAAAATTCTGCATAGGAAGATGCTTTTTATTTTTTCTTTCCATAAATGACCTTTTGAACTCATTATATGCTTGCTAAGAGATCTAAAACATATTTTTGAACCTTATAACATTCATTTCTTTCAATGAGTACTTAGGTTTTTTTTATATAAAAAAATAATTCAATTTCCATTTTAAAAGATTGGCAAATTTACATGGTGATGCTTTGGACAAATGAAGCCATCTGTATACTGGAACAGTCAAGAAAATGTGATATAAAAATATACCTTTAGATTAGAGCACTAATAGATTCAGGCATTTTTCCTCACATTAACTTTCTTATTGATTCACTTGTCTATGGGAAGCAGATTTCTAATGTGGTAATGTTAGCTTTATGTTAGGTTTTGTGAAACCCATAAAGCTGAATTATAGCTCATTTTTGGACTTCATACTAACTTACACTGCTTATATTTGTTCTTCTTGTATATTACTCTTAACCAGACTTCCTGAATCTAATGCACTCCAAATGTATTTGAACATGGGGTCCCACAGTTCAACCCTGAGCTACAAATATTGCTTCTGTTGACATTTGAACAATCCTGAGCTGCTTCGGGCTTCTGAGAGCTGCAGTCCCTATAAATCTGGAGAAAGCCAACTTGTAAAAGGCTACTGTGTACCCATAAAAGCTTGCCAGAAGATAAAAGCAATTCTAAACCAACTTTAGTCTTGTTGGAGAATATGCTGGACTTGGAAGTTACAAAACGTCAATGGCAAACTATCTTCATATTTTCACTGAGAAAACAAGACAGGTATGTCTATAATTCACCAAGAGGCAAGTTTGATCTATCCAAAATGGGTGAGCCCTGGTGGCGCACTGGTTAGAATGTAGTATTGCATGCTAACTCTGCTCATTGTCAAGAGTTCGATCCTGATCAGCTTGATTCAGCCTTCCATACCTCTGAAGTCGATAAAATGAGGATCCAGATTGTTGGGGGCAATATGCTGACTCTGCAAACTGCTTAGAAAGGGCTGTAAAACACTATGAAGTGGTATATAAGTCTAAGTGCTGTTGCTATTGACTTGAACAAAACTGTAGTTTTTGGAAAGCAAAACTGCAACCACTAGGTATCTTATGGCCCCCTAGTTAAATGATATTTATTCCAATTTAATTTTAATTGCTTTATAGATTTCATTACATTTTAAATTAGACATTGTGCATTTTCATCTGGTAAATGATCTGGAATGACACGTGGTATAGAAATAGCTTTAAAAAAAATTGTACCGTCAGTCCGTCAGTTAACAACCATTTGAGGTTACAGCGATGCTGACTAAACGGTACTTATACCTGATCCCCTAAGTTACAGCGGTTGTGGTCATGTGATCAAAATTCAGGCTATTGGCAGTTTGCCCACACTTTGAACCGCAGGGTTGCTTCAACTTCCTCCACCTGCCTCTCTCCCTATCTTTGCTCTTTTGATTGCCCCTCAAAGCATCACTTTTTGATGGTGTTTGTGCTGGGACTGAAGTAGAGGCCTGGGGCTTCCAGCAGTCTCAGCTGACTGCCACTATCCCTGGGCCTCTATTTCAGTCCCAGTGCTGCTGCCAGAAAGTGTGGCCTCAAGCCCTGCACCATGGCCAGTCACCACAATGCCATAGGATAAACCTCTAGACCTCACACCACCTGCACTCTGCACGCCCTGTTGCGCACAGATGACCTTTGCCAACTTCCTCATCCAGCAGCTGCTGGCTGCACCAGACCTTCTTCCTGAGGCTGCTCATTCTGTTCTCCAAACAACTTGCACGCTCTGTTCTCCCAACAGTATGCGCTATTTTCATGATGCTTTGAAGGATCTCAGAAGCTTTGTGAAGGCTTTCTGAAGCATTGCAAGAACAGCCTATGCTAATAGCAGGCCTGTCTTTCTCATGAGATTTTAGAAGGCCTCAAAAGCCTTCCAAAGCATCATGAAAATGGTGTGCAATATTTAGAGAACAGTATTGTTGTTTGAAGAATGGCATGTACTATTTGACAGCAGTGCAAGTGGCCAACTGGTTCTGCTATTCCTGCTACTGGGCTATCCTGCTCACACACACACAGAAACAGATAACTGTGGTTTAGTGGGTTTATTAATATTCCCCCACAACTCCCTTCACCAAAAACCCAGAACTGTCCCAATTAAGTCCAGCCACAAGCAGACCAATGCTAGTCCACAGAACAATGGCCAAGGAACATGACAGTTTCCCAATCAAAATAAACCCACCAGGCAAAATTAAATCCGCAATACAAGAGAGTTCACAAGGCATGATCCAAGTCAAGGCACAGTGTTAATACAAAGCAAAGCAAGAATCACAATGACCAGAAAACACACAGCTAGGAAATGAACACGTTCCCAGCATCGCTTCCATCTGTCTGCTATCCTAAATAGCTAGCTTCTGGTGCAACCCATCAAGAAGGGCGAGGCTTTCTCCTTGCAAGTAATTTGGCTGACCTTCTCTGCTCCTGCCTTTTCTCTGCTCTATGTGTTCAGTGCAGAAGGCAGTCCGTCTTCCTCATCACTGACTGGCTGCAGGTGTGTGCTTTCCCCACCTGAAGCTTCAGGGCTAGTTCTGCTGCAGCTATGCTTCAGCCAAATCCCTCTCAGATGACTGCTTGGAGCCACTGACCAACTTTCCTCCAGAGGTGCCTGTAACTGGTTCATCTTTCTCTGAGATGACATCTGGGGATACATCTGGGGGAGTTATCACAGCTATCCTGCCAGCCCTGTCTGGCATGGCCAGCAACTGCCTTGCATAAGGACAGGTCAGGTATGACTTCTCAGTAGCAGGAAAAAGATGGCAAAGGTCAGCTGGGGAAGGCAAGGTGGCAGGGATGGTCAAATCAACAAGCATAGGCAGTAGGATAGCAACAGTGGTGGGATTCAAATATGTGAACAACTGATTCTCTGTGTGGTTGTCGCTTCCGGAAGGCCATTCTGGGCCTGGGCCACAAAAAATTAGCTACCAGTTCTGCCGAAGTGGTACAAACTGGCTGAATCCTACCACTGGGTTGCAAGTACAGGATGGCATAACCAATAGAGTGAGCAGGGTGCAGATGACAAGGCTGACAGGATTGGCAAATTGACAGAGCGAATGGAGCACAGGTCCAGTAGGTGCAAGATTAGTGGAGCACAGGGTTACAAGACTGGAAGGTTAGCAGGGCAAGCGAAGCACAAGGAGCAACTGCAACAGGATCAGCAGGATGAGTGGAGCATACGGTGGCAAGGTCAGCAGGGCTATCAAGGTGAGCACAGCTCAAAGTGGCCAGGCTAAGAGGGCCAATAGAGTGAGGGTGGCAAGACTGCCATGGTGTCGAGGTGAACAGAGTGCAGGACAGCAAGACTGCCAGGATGGCAGGTCTGACAGAGACAGGCCAGCAGACTTGTAAAGCCAGCTGAGGTGATGGAATACAAAGCAAACAAAAGAGCAAATATGGGGGGGGGGAGACAAACAGAGTGGAGTTGAAGAGAAGGCAGACCTTTCCTTGCCAAGGAGTTTGGACGTAAGAGGGGACCAAGCTGGGAGTGGCTTGGCTTGGAGTGGGTCCTTGTCTAATGAGCAGTGGCATTCTGTTAGCAATGGCCAAAGAGAGTACACGGTTTGCTATTACTAAGTGAGGCAGTCGCATGATATCATACCTTATGACCGCATCACTTAGAGATGGTAATTCTAGTCCCAATTACTGTTGTAACTTGAGGATTATCTGGTGAGGTGCAGCATGGCCATGGCTGGGCAGAGAAGGGTACGAGCAGAGAAGTTCTGCTGGGAAGAGAAGGGTACGAGCAACTTACTGGAGCAACCTGTGATCTTTCCTGCTGGCTTCCCCATTGAGTTTGCTTTGGGAAAATTGCAAATAGCAATAACATGATTGTTGGATGTTGTATCCATTATAAGTGAAAGCCACTTGCCAAGCTCCCGGATTGTGAATATATGATAATCGAGTGCCGAAAACTCTGAGGACTGGGTTATAAGTAGCACTCATTCAGCCCCATCGTAATGTTGAACAATTGCTGAATGAGTCATTAAGCAAGAACTATCTTTATTTTGACCTATTTCACAGAGTTGCTCTGCAGATAAAATGGATCGGTTCCTCTACATATGAAACTTTGAATTTCATGAAGAAAAATTGCTTAGTAACTTAATAAAGTAACCCAAACCAGATCAATGGATGAGCTCAAAGTCTAATTAAGACAGGAATCAGTTCACTGTGTCCGCTAGTTACCAGAAACATATCCTTCTGGAAACATTTTAAAAGATAAAAAAGAGTAGTACATAACAAGCTAATCAAAAGAAAAGGTAATTGTAGGAAGTAAACAAAAAAAGTCTTTTCGTGTAATTAATTTTCTACTGAACTTGCAGAGTTATTATGGGCAGCCATTGAGTTTGCATTGTCCTGCTGGCAGACTCTCTGCGTTAAGTGGTATTATCCTTGTATTTTATATTGAAAAATATTTTCTAATGATTAGTTCTCAGTGCTCTCCTCTTCTGCTTCCCATTTCCCTTTTTATTGAAAAAAAATATTACTGCCAAAGCACCATTTCCTCTTTTACTCTCAGCAGAATCTTTCTAAAGAAATTGCATTCTGTTTTTCAACACAAGGATTTCAAAGGGCAGAGAATGTAAGATGTTATTTCAGTGTGCTTCAAGCCTGCTATTGGAAGGATTATTACATTGAGAGAAGCTTTATAAGGATGGAATGATTTTTTTTTTAGCATCCGCTATTTGCCTTATTTCCACCATCTAGTAAACAACACTGGTTTACAAAATCTCAATACAGCACACCAATGCAAGGATGTCTGTTATCATTCAATAGCTATTACTGGACTGCATATAAATACTAAATGAATTATCATTGCCTGTACTTTTTTCATTTATTTTACTGTGGTTCCCATTTTCAGCTACATGTATATATTTGTAACTCAGGATAATACTTCATGCATCTGATGAAATAACTCTAGCTGATTAACATTAATGTTTCCGACACGATAATGTTTAGAATTGTTGGAATACAATTCCCATTATCTCTCAGACAACAGAAAACATCAAGTTGGTAAAGGCTGGCATGCCATACTGAATTTATTAAAGATTCATCCAGACACATGCTGATTCTGTTGCAGCCAGCAAACATGGCTCTGCAAACCTTTATATTCACAAAATGTCATAATATATGGAGCCCTTCTAGCAACTATTAACATACAAGAATCTTTAAAAAAATAAAATCACACTGCTTTTATTCTTTGACATGTAAATTGCCACGAGCCAGGCTTTTAAATTGCAAATACCTCTCCATTTCTCTTTTAAAACCCAACCACCGCTATTTGCGCCCAATTTTAATTTGCATACTATTTTTTTTTTCTGATTGGAAAAGGCCAAATGAGGGTAGGCTTTATCTGATACCCAGCTAAGTGAAACGCCTGCACTTACTTCCAGCGAAATTGATGACAAGAATCCTTTCGCATCTGTACTAAAGGAGGGTGAAACCACAGTGATTCTTAGTGTGAGAACTGGGGAGAGAAAAATACACAGGTACAGTCTGTTTTTTTTGCTAGGGGAATGTTAGCATGCATGCTGCTGGGGTGTGGGAAGCAGCAGCAAGGCTTCTAAAACAGAAGGATTAGTTTACAGCTGATTCAAATCTACCAGCTCTTATTTTATGAATTATCTGCCGACACAGTCAAGGTAAATCAAGTCTTAACAGTCTCCTCCTAACTAGACAGTCTTCTTCAGTGCTCTCCACACAGCCAGTAAATATCCATACAAGTATCTCTGCTAGGAAGCAGTTAACACCCTGTCATCCTTTGCCGCAGGCCGTAGCCCTGCCAGTGCATTCTTTGGTTTGTTAAGCATCCTAATTTTCATTTTAAGGTCTTACGTGAAGCATCTGCTGCTGGGCAGAAATTAATTTGTAATAAAGGTCTTATGGTAGAAATGATGTCAGCAGCAAGGGAGAAGAAGCGGGTTCTGTTCTCAATTTCTGGACTTCTTTTCTGCAAAATGAACAGGGAGCTCTCTCTGCCATTCGCAGACTGGGTGGTGCATGGCCAGCTTCTCACCAGTGGCTGTTTGTACTGTCAAGAATACAATTTAAGTCTCTCACAGGTGGCTTTTTAGAGATCCTTTCTGGTTTGTCTACACCAGGGGTGTCAAACTCAATTTAATTGAGGGCCGCATCAGCATTGCGGTTGCCCTCGGGGGGCCAGGTGGGTGTGGCCAGGGTGAGTGCGGCCTATTGGGTGGGCATGGATGGAGTGGGTGTGGCCTACTGGGTGGGCGTGGACAGCTCTACATTGTTCACATCAAGGGTGCCTGTGGGGGCCTGGGCAGGAGTGGGACAGATCTGAGGGTCTCTGGCAGAAGGGGGTGGTACCAGGGCAAGTGCCAAGGCATGGTCCACTGGAGGAGCCTCATTGTTCCTCTCAGGCCATGCGGGGGGGGGTCTGGATGGTGGCGTGGGCTGCCCAGAGCCCTGGGCAGCAGAGATCAAATGCCCAGCCTGGCCCTCGAGCACCTACGGCACCAAGCCATTTCCAGACAGCCTTGTGGAGCTAAGACTGAATATGTTTCAGCATAGATAGCCACCACAAAATTGTATATTGGCTCCTGGCTGGCCTGGGCCAGGGCCAAGGCAGGGGGGGCCGCTCCCTCACTGTTTCCAGGATGGCTTTGCGGGCCACATGAAACCATTTCGCGGGCCGCATCCGGCTCACGGGCCTTGTGTTTGACATGTCTGGTCTACACTATGCCGGCATTTTTGAGTGAGAGCTTTTCCAAACTGAGCTGGTCTTCAGACTGTTAGACATACCAGTCAAGACAAATTCAAGAAACTGGGCTTTTTTTTTTTCTTCCACTGAGAGTTGTAACATTTGCTCAGGAACGCTTCTTTTATTGTGTTACTTGTGTGAAAAGAGTTTATCTTTAAAATAGATTTTTTTTAAAAAAAAAAATTCCACAATGATTCCATTTCTAACTCACACACTGAAAATACCATCTGTTGTTTGATCTGAAAATTGCTGGCCGAGATAAGATGTCGGAAGCAATGGGCCATTATGCCATTTCAATTTTGTTGAACATTTTGGTATTTCAACTGAACGGTTGTCAATCTAACATTCAATAAGTGGCATTGGTAGAAAAAACTTCCACCATTTGTTTCAGAGATTTCCCCATCTGGGTCCATAGATAATAATAAACAGTGGCGCCTTTTAATATAGGTGGGTGATGTGTCTGCTTTGACACTATTCTTATTATCTCAAAGGTATAAGGTATTTGAAGTATTTCAGAAGATTTCTTCAATTGCTATACATATTTGAGCCTTTTATTCTGATATCTGTCTGTCTGTCTATCAATCATCTAATCTTATCTTTTAAGTCACCCAGAATCATTTATTTTTATTTAAAAATAAAATAAAATGAAGAAATAAAAAACCCTGAAAATAATGAACGAGAGGCTCAAATTTATATCTGCTTATTTGCCGATACAGTAAATAAACTAGTGTTGGGCCTCCAAAGGCTCTTTGGCATCGTGCTTCCTGATGGGTTCCTTGTTGGTTAGATTTGATGCCTTCAATTGCCATTGCCGTGCTCTGCCATTGTCAGGGACGCTATTACAGTAGCAATGGGCCTTAATTTGTTCAATCCTGGCACATGGCTGGGCTGTGAGAAAAAGAGGACCAAAGTCACCTTCAGCCAAACTGAATTACTCTTTGCTTCCCTGTTTCTGATCCTGGTTCCTGTTGCTCATAACTAAGTGTCTCTAGTTCTTTTATGGTGGGCAACTCCTTCAAGGTTTAAAAACTCATTCCAAATCACAGATTCATAATTCAAGAGACTGTCTCCTAACTATGAATCCTCTTTATGAAATACGGTATCGAGTGATTAACTAACAATGTAATAAAAGCTAGTATATTAAAATCCATAGGAATACATTAAAGCTAAATGTCTTTTGCATCTCTGATTCACACGAACCAATCTCTTTCTTCCTTGCTCTCTCACACAAAAGGAGCATAAAATAATAATTAGAAAAACATGCAAGTTACCCATGCTTGTATTTTGTCTGCAATACAGCCAATAACAATGTTAGCAGAGCAAAATAACCCAAAGGCACAGCTGTTTTATTCCACATCCTTGCTGATTTGTGCAGTATTATGGAACACCAACAGTTGGTCTGCGCTCCTAAAGGACATTGAAATAAATGTTTTTAATTTCTACTGGCAATGTTTCAGTGCATTCTGACCTTCTGAAAAGAAGCCTTTATAGGAGAGAGACGATGAACAGAATCTTTGCATTGCCCATGGATGATACATTTTGGCAAAGGGGGTTTCTCCTTCTAATTATAGTGTTCTGCTGAAGGAAAGGGCATTTAATTAACGCAGAGTGATATTCAGAAATATGAATATAAGATCAAGGTTCACAAAGTCTGATTTGTAACTATGCCAGGAAATAAAGAGATGGCATACAGAAGAATGGGTAAATTCTGACCACAGTTTTATTGCATTAACATGCCAAAATTGGTCGGTAGGTTTTACTAAAATAAACAAGTAAGGATGAGTCTGATAGAGCAAGAGAGCGCTAACTGACTCTGTGCGTTCTGCTTTCATTTCAGCGTCTTACATCCTGGGACTCTAAACGTGAAATTTTCTTCAGATCACAAAATAGTTTCTTTTCCTCCAATCTTAGTTCTGGGAATTTTCCATAACTTCATAAATAACTTACTCACCGGATGCCCTATTATAATGCATCACATGAAAGGTTTATAACACTTCCTATTCAAATATAGACATAGACATAGACATATAATAGGGGCTGGCATCATCCACGTCTTTAAGCTCCACCTGCAAATGCTAATACTGACCTTTAAACGTGATGTCGGTGAGCTTTGCTTCCCTCTGACATCAGTTGCAAAAGTGATAGACCTATATCATCATTTTGCATTGTGGTGAAGACATCAAATATTTATTCCAGTATCCTAAAGGAATAATGCTACTCAGCGTCTTATTTGTTTTATGCCAGCAACAAATATTGTACATAATTGAAAATTTACCTGATTTACCATCTGATGAGATTATAATTAGGAAAATCCTAGAATGTGCAGAAATGGACAGATCAACGCTAGAGATTAAAGAGAAAGAAGTCTCGGTCTATTTTAAAACATGGGAAAATTTTTATCAATGGTTAGCAAAACGAGTTAACAAAAATTGCTTGTGAAACTTTTAAGATGATTGACTTTCCTTGTTGATTAACTGATATGTTTTATAACTTTTGTTATTTTTCTTGACTACAGTTACTTATTATTATACTAATTAACCCTGTTAAATACTTGTATCCGGACAATAGTTTGCTTGCTAAAGCTTGGAATGTTATTGGGGGCAACCCCATTGTTGTACCCATCCCTACCCCAATCCCTTCCCTGAACCCTATTCCGAATTCCACTACCTATAATTATCCTTGTTTTCCCTTACCATGATAAAACTTAATAAAATATTGGAAAAAAATAAATAAAATAAAATATATATATAAAAAAGAAAGAAAATTTATCTGAGGAAGATCCTAAAGTTTTTAAACAGTAAAACGCCCCCCAAAAGATTGTAATCTCATTCATATTTAATTTTTCTTCTGAATGACTCAAACCAAACACAGGTGGGATTCAGCTGGTTTGCACCACTTCGGCAGAACCGGTAGCTAATTTTTTTGTTGCCCAGGCCCCACAATGGACTTCTGAAAGCCTCATCCACACAGAGAACCAGTTGTTCACATATTTGAATCCCACCACTGGAACCACCCCAGATTGCTAAAAGCAACTGTCATTTAGTGACATTTAGTCCCAATTGTGGTTGTAAGTTGAAGGCTATCTGAATTTCTGATTACAAGAAGTAATCAGTGGAGTGAAAGATGTATACAATTTCTTTTGCATTTCTTATTGTCTCCAAAGATATACATTAAAATTCAACACTACATGGAAAGACCATTTATAGTCTATTTTACATAGATAGTACAAACTCAATTATTCTATGAAAATTGTTCTAATAAAAAATAGATTTCTAATGTTTGATACACTGGGAAGCCTTTGATCCTGAGTGAGTTGTTAAAGCAATTTCCCATATCTTTAAATATCATTGACTCAAAGAAAGATGCATTTTTATTTTCCCAGCAGCTAATATCAGAAATTGAATCATTTTCTCACGTTGCATCAATTTATATGCCTCAGGAAATATGAACAACAAATATATTTATTTTATATATTCAATTTATATCTCACATTTAGAATTTATATCCTACTAAGAGCATGTACTCAAAGCAGTTAATGACATTTAAAAAACAAAACAAAAATAAACCCGAATTGAGTAAACAAAATATTATGAAACAGATATGTGTTTTACAGACTTTTTAAAGTTGAGAAAAGCAGGGGCAAAATTCATTTCCCAAGGCAATGCTCTGAAGCAAAGTTGGTTAATTAAAACAAAGAAAATAAAATGTTAAGCAAAATGAATAACTAATTGACCATTTTCATCAAAGATGGTAACCACTCTGTTTACAAATCAAACAACATAAACTAGAAATGTATATAATTTTAATGAGGTGGAGTTGTTTATAAGGTCAGTTCTTAATGATCTGATACAATCTATGCCACAAATTTTTTTAATGATATTCATCAAGTTCAAATCGCAAATAATCATCTCAGAGTTTTTAAGACTTTCAAGACTTAAAATTTGTCATATTTCATATAGGAATTATATATAACACTAGTTCCCTTGCTGTTAATGAATTAGATATGGTTTTACTGATATTGTTAACAACTTTTGGAGACGGAATCCAGATAGTTTACAAATACATGATTGAACTTAATTCATTTGGAACCAATTTGGAACCTGTGATCAATTCTTATGCAAAGTATTTTAATCACAGCTTCATTTTTATCAATAATTAAGAATTTTCTTATATAAAATCCTCTATCTCCCTGTTATATTAAAGAAATCTATTCCAAGCCTGAAAAAAGGAGAGGCCTGACAAATGAAAGAAGAGGTAAAAGGGAAGAAAAAAAATTCTATAATTTCCAAACTTCTTAAATGTTATGTTTTCATTTGAAATAATAGATAGTAATCTTATTATATCAGGAAGAAATTATAACTTCTTAACCAGCAGTGGGTCCAGCCCTTCATCAGTTAGTCTCAAGTGAACATTATATGAATCGTTTTAGTTGAAAGGCATTCAAATTATATTTGACAACTGTTTTCCTAAACATCCATCATGCTTTTGTTGTTTTATATACATTTGCCTGCTAAATTTTACACAAAAATTTCCTCCATCTCTACAGCTTTTCTAGTATTTATACTTTTGGGGGTGAGACCAAAAAGCTCTGTACTTGATCTACATTTAGGTCCCACAGTGGGGCAAGTCAGAAGCGTCTACATTAATTGGATTAAATGATGTTCACACAGTGTAGAATATGTGAGCGATCCACTGCCACTTAATTCAACTCAATTATTAGTGCTCTGTTACCAAATTCATTTCATAAATCAATGGTTGGTAAATCATTTTAAAATTAAAATAAATGTTTCCTTTTAGGTGAGGGGAAAAGTTATGAATTCCTGGATGTTCCCATTATCACTCATATTCAATTATATAAGTGGCCTTCACAGTTCATTTCAAATATATGACAAATCTAATAGAAATATATGCTAGGTGGAAATAAAAAATCATTGGCATTTAAATGAAATATAAAGAAATTGATGTAGCAGAATTATATACTTATTATAGGGTTATTATTAGTTGTTATGCATTGTTAACAGGATTAAGAGCATATATATATATTAGTTTCTATTTTCTAATTGTGAATTCCAGGGTCTTTATGAACATGGAGATTTTCAATCTATTAAAGCAAATGGATAAGTCTTTCTAGGTTAACAATATCCTACAATTGCTAGGAATCATTGGGTGATATATTAGGAAATTTTACTGAAGAGTCTGTGCGTAGCACAAGTACTTAATAACTGCATCTCTACAGAAATAGAGCACAACAATGATGAAAACTGTCTTGAATGCATTTAGCTCAATATAAAGGGGGGGGGAAATGTCATTGCCATAGGTGTATACTATAGGCCAGTGGTGGCAAATATATGGCATGCGTGCCAGAGGCGGCACTCGGAGCCCTCTCTGTGGGCACGTGCACCATGCCCCGGAGATGGCAACTGTCTTCTTCAACCAGCTGCTCGCTAACTTGCCGAGGTCCCACGTGGCCAGATGCATCCCAGCACCCATGTGCTTGCTGGCCTTTGTGTGTGTGGGCCGATGGTGTCAGGCAGCAGCCCCCCGGCCCCTGCCTCGCCTTGCCCTGCGACATGGCACCCCCGCCCTGCCTCGCCTCATACTGCAGAACCAGCCTCCTGCCCACCGCGCCACCTGCCAGAGACCCCTGGATCTCCCCCAACCCTGCCCGGCCCCCACAGGCGTCCCTCCCCAGAAGCAACATCAAGTTGGCCATGCCCACCCTGGCCACGCCCACCCATCTGCCATGACCACTGTAGCCATGCCCACCCAGCGGCCACACCCACCCGGTGGCCACGCCCACCCGGCGGCTATGCCCACCCGGCACCCGACAATACATAAGTGGGTTTTGGGTTGACGTTTGAGCACTCGGTCTCTAAAAGGTTCGCCATCATTGCTATAGGCCACCCAACCAAACATAGGAAATAGATGAACTTTTTGCTAGTCAGTTAACTAAGGTATGTAGGAAGCACATCACAATAGTAATGGGGGACTTTAATTGCCCTGACATCAACTGGTCACAAACTCTGCACCAAGGGAAGTGTGTAGTGCGGTGCCCCAGGACTCTGTTCTTGGCCCAGTGCTCTTCAACATCTTCAACAATGTTTTGGATCAGGAGATAGATGGGGAACTCATCAAATTGGCAGACGACACCAAGCTGGCACTCCAGAAGATAGGCTTAAGATACAGAAGGATCTTGACAGACTTGAACAGTGGGCACTAACTAACAAAATTAAATTCAATGGTAAAAAAATAAGGTTCTATATTTAGGCAAGAAAAACCAAATGCACAGGTATAGTATAGGTGGTACTGTGAGAGGGATCTCAGAGCCCTAGTGGACACTCATTTAAATATGAGCCAGCAGTGTGCTGCAGCTGCCAAAAAATCCAACACAGTGCTGGGCTGCATTAATAGAGAGATAGAATCAAGATACGTGAAGTGTTAATACCACTTTACAATGCCTTGGTAAGGCCACATTTGGAATACTGCATCCAGTTTTGGTCACCACGATGTAAAAAAGATGTTGAGACTCTAGAAAGAGTGCAGAGAAGAGCAACAAAGATGATTAGGAGACTGGAGGCTAAAACATATAAAGAACAGTTGCTGGAATTGGATATGTCTACTTTAATGAAGAGAAGGACTAGGGGTGACATGATAGCAGTGTTCCAATATTTCAGGGATTGACACAAAGATGAGGGAGTCAAGCTATTCTCCAAACACCCGAAGGCAGGACAAGAAGCAATGGATGGAAACTAATCAAAGAGAGAAGCAACCTAGAACTAAGGAGAAATTTCCTGACAGTTAGAACAGTTAATCAGTGGAACAACTTCCCTTCAGAAGTTGTTAATGTTCCAACACTGGAAGTTTTTAAGAAGAGATTGGGCAACCATTTGTCTGAAATGGTATAGGTTTCTTGCCTGAGCATGGGGTTGGACTAGAACATCTCCAAGGTCCCTTCCAACATCATCATCATCATCATCATTATTATTATTATTATTATTATTATTATTGTTATTGTTATTGTTATTGTTATTGTTATTGTTATTGCTATTGCTATTGTTATTGTTATTGTTATTGTTGTTGTTTTATTACCAAGAACATCAAAATGTTAATCAGAATAGCAGTGTTAATCATCAATGGAAAACAACAACAACAATAATAACAAGGAATGGTTTGGGCTGTTCTTAGATTACAGGTAGACAAACTGGGCCCCACTTACAATCCACAGACTCAATTTGGTGGTGTCTACCCTGATTATATTACCAAAGTTTGGTGAGTAGAAAATCCATTTTCAACAACAAGGAATCCTTTTCCTTTTTGGCCCATAAATGTTTTAAGCCTCCCTTCCCTGAAGTCCAAAACTAGGCCAAACAGTTTCGCTTTCCACCCTTCATTGAACATATCTTCTCAAAACCCCAGATAGGAAAAAAGTTGCCAATTCTTATATTTTCTAATCCTATAAATGACTTTTTACATTTTAATAAAGACCTAGGGGTGATCCACCTAATTTTTGAAAGTTTTAGAATTATAGTGACAATTATGACAGAGTTGAAAATATATGTTTATACCGTAACAAGATCTTAAATATGTGCTTCTGAGAAACATGGTTCAAACTCAGTGCTTAATAAACACAGTACAGTACAATCCTATAATTTTTTTTGGCCTACATTAGACCTAACTTTAGAACTTTAGAGCTCTCTTTATCATGTAATACAGGATATCCTGTATTATTCCTGATTATTTTTCTTTTATCTTTTCCTTGGCAGGTAGACACATTTCCAAAATTACTGATTTTGTAATTTGTGTTACTATTTTTATTTTCTAAGAAATGTTATGAGTCCATCTGGAGCTCAGAGGCTTAGATAATTTGGGAGGTTAGCAATTGGTTTCCCACAATTCCAGCTTATTTTTTTGAAGTATTTTTTTTTTGTTTTAATGTGAAAAGCAAAAAGGGGCAAGACGCTTGTGGATATAAAGGAAAATGTGTAGGGTCATCTTGGTACTTCTGGGCATCAGATTGGGAACATTTGGCTAACATAAGGTAGTTTAGCACACATTTTAAAAAACTCACATGAAATACATTAATATGTGCATTATGCATTAACAGATATAATGCATGTACTGAATATGGGACTATACCTCATAGAAGCTATATCTGGTCACAAAATATCTGAATTCTCTGCTAACCTGCTGGAATAATAAATACACATGTTTTCTTTTTTCTCACAAGACAATGTTTGATATAGGAATAATCTACAACAGTAACTGCAAATTGTAAAATGCAAAGTTGCCAAGAACTGACCTACATTTCTAAATGAAAGGGAAAAATACAAGAAAAAAAATGACACTCCAAATCTCCATAATGATTCTTGTGATATTCAGAGTTCTACATATTTTTACTTTTTATAATCCTTTAGAATGCTCCTAAAATGGGAGACATTCTAAAACTTGTACAAAGCTTTAAACCTGTCAAATGTGAAACAACCACAGCAGACTTTGATGTTTAGTTTCAAGGAAGGCTAAAAGCTTCGTGAAGATAATGGCCATGCTACTGGAAGTATTAAGTTATTGATCTCACAAAAAAATCCATTTTAATTTTATTGTGCTCCCCATAGCTAGTCTGGAAAAGGGGGAAAGGTAGACAGCCTCATGTTCCTTCTCATTTTCTGTTTTACTGGTGGCTAACAAGACTTTAGAACAGAAATTAGCTAGATTTCTTTTCAAACATTCACGGTTTAGAGAAGCCCTTGGAGAATGGGAACTAGTGACCAGGTTAAGGCCTCCAGATCATATATCTAACAACCTCAGGAAATGATTCATGGTTTCACTTAGAAAAACCTCTCAGGAAAGAACAGAAACCAAATGCATATTCTGCTTGGAAAACTGAAGCAATATATCATGTTCTCTGCTAGTCGATCTTCCCCGAAGGCCCCAGAAAGCATACTGGGTGGCCACCAAGTTAAGGGGAGCTTTGTTCAATTGAGAAAATGTTTTATTTAAACAAGAAATTCAGCTTTCTGCTAGGTCCCACCTTTTGTTTTTTAAAAATACAGTTAAAAGATTGGATGCAGGTATCAATATACTGTATAAAAATATTTACTTACACAACGTGATAAAACTCTGAATAAAACCATTCTGAGGCATGTCTTTTCAAACCCCAAACGAAAGGAACTTTACATTTTTGACAATTTTGGACAAGTCTCAAGTTCAGAGACAAGACATTCGCATATCTGATTATCATAACTGTCTCCTCGTGTCACTTGTAAAGTTTCCATTTTCTTTCTTTCTTTAAACATTAATTTGTTTTTATCTTAATAGAATGGTAAAATCATTTCCAGTCTTCTATTACTAAGATTTCAGATAGATGAACGATGAAAACCAATGCTCAGCTGTCCATTCTCTGACAGAAAATTAATCACAACATACCACCACACTGATTCTGAAGGCAACAGAGCAGTTTTCAACACTTTTTAAAATTAATACCTTTAAAACAAAAGGAAAACAGCAATAAAATCAAGCTGCTCTCTTGTAGCGTCTCCCTGATTTGCTTAGAAACAGAAGCTCTATGACAAGCAGAAAGAACACAATAAAAATTGTCCCATTAGTTCTCACATTTTTTTTCTTTTTAAGACCCTTGTTTTGGGGTGGACTGAATGGAGCTGAGCATTTACTGGCCAGATGCCCTTCCTGACGCCCACATGGAGTTTGCAACATATATTTTCTCTTTGCGCCCTGATAGAGAAACATCTGTCACTGCATAGGATTGAACTCTCAACCTTCCAAGTGGGAAGTGAGTGTCTTCACCTCTAGGCCACCAGCTGCTCTATCCCATTAGCTCACACTACTGTCAGTAACAAATCCTTTCTGATACATTCTGCATCTGAGGTTTGCAAAGGACTTGGAAGGCTTTGATGAAGTTGAATCAATGCAGATAAAGTTCAGGGCCGGTATGTTAAGTCAAAAGACTCTTTAAGGCAAAAGACTATAACAGAAAGGGCTAAGGAAAACAAGTAATTGGACAGCTCTAAGTAAATTAAGTAAATGTTCTACTATAATTTCTATATAGGTAGTCTTCAGTTTATGACAGCAATTGGCACTGGAATAAGCAACGTGGTTGTAAAGTGAAACTGCCTGTATTGCTTAGCAATGGCAATCACTGCATTCCCAGTTGCCATAATTAACCGAATCCCACAGTTATTAGACAAGGCAATTTCCTGCTGGCTTCCAACAACCAATTCAGTGGAAAATCTGGCAAGAGGTTAGGGACCCAGGCATCCAGCAACAGGCCAGAAGGCTGGTAAGTGGGGCATCAGGGTGCAAGGGGAAAACCACGTCCTCACTAATAGTGACAGGGCAAAGTACTCTATATAAATAAGGAGCAAATCCCACACTTGCTAGTACTGATGATGTTACATATTTAGATAATGAAAGGTCTGCAAGCAACAACCAGAGAGCACCAAGGAGTCCACATCTTACTTTCTAATAATAAAGAAATGAAAATAGGATAAACATTTATTAGTATGGATTATTAGATTTTTAAGCTATAATATATATTTTGTCCAAATATAAATTTCTGGAACCCAGGAGGTAAGGCCAGCACCTAGCATCCTTGACCCACAACCCTCTCACAGGCAAACTAAAATTTAACAAACATGGCATCTACAACAGTTTAGAAAGCAATTGAACAGATAGCCACAAGCAGCTTGCCTACCTCCTCAGACTCGTGAACTGAAGTAGATTCTACAAAATCAGAGCTGAAACGTTATCAGATATTTCATTTGGACTTCGGTCTGATGAGGCCAATCAACATGAAAATGTTGTTTTATCCCTAAAGGATAATGGTTCAGCGGTCAACAGGCCTCAACTACAAGACAGCTCAACTTTTCACACATGGTCATTTTTTAAGGGGATCAGATTAAATCAAGGGGGGGGGGTTGACAGAAGAAGACCTCTGCAAATCTTCTGAATATCATAAACACCGTAAGTGGTCCTTTGCTTCGCCTTCCTCAGAAATTGATCCAGTAACTACTGATCACAGAAAATTGTTGGAAAAGAACTAAGATAAACTTCAGCAAAAAAAGCAGTTTCTGGCCAATAAACAAGGGCAGGATTGTACAGGGCATATTTCAGCAGTCAACTAGAGCTTAGAAGACAATGACAGATGGTGGTCATTTTCCCACTTTCTTCAAAGGGATGCAGACTGAACAAAGCTAAAAGAATGTCTGCTTGGCTGTAGTTATCATCAGGAAATCTTGAAGTAGAATATATTGGCTTTAAAATGAGAGATAGCTTTCAATCAGAATAATTTAAAATCAAGGTGAATTAAAATGCTATCTCACATATCTTAAAGCTATCTCACATTTTTTATGCTGAATTCTTATATTCTACTCTTCATTCCAATATGTGATAATCATTTTAGTAAATGTGTTGGGAAACATAGCAAATGAAATCTAACATATCTGGAAAATACTGTTGGGAAAAAAAAGTTTCTTGCTTATAGCATTGCCTGCCTCCAACATTTAAATAGAAAGGGAGAAATTTCCAATATCCTAATTTTTGAAAATCACAAGTATGACTGGGTTTGAAATATAATTGAGGATTTTCTGTGCTTTGGGGGCAGGGTATAATATTTGGAGAATCTCCTATTTCTTTGTATATAATTCATAGGATGTTATGTATTTACAGCATCTGTCCTAGGTTTATAGACTGAATACAATATAGGGTAAATCAACAAATGACCATTTATTGATCCTGATCCTAGATATAATTCACATGAGCAAGCTGGCACTGCCCAGTCTGTTAGGTTTCCTTAGAGGAAATAAGGAGAAACACATAACAAATTTCCTTCTTCTGAAGACCAAACATAATATTCTTCAGAGGACTTGGTTTTCAGACTACTCATTTCCTTGATATCCTTCCTTTGAACACGTTCTAATTTGCCTCTTTCGTTTTTGAACTTTGATGCTCAGAATTAGGCACAGCATTCCCACCAGGAATGAATAGAATGAAGCCAATTACTTCCCATATTCTGGACTTAGAGTTCCTGTTAATGTCCCCCAAGATAGTAACTATCTTTCAAGCAACTGCATCACACAGTTGGCTTGTGTTTACGGTTGACAAGGACAACCAGATCTTTTTTATGTATACTACTTCCAAGCCAGGTGTCACTCATCCTATAATTATGTCTTTCATTTTTACTGACCAAATGCAGAACTTTATATTTCTTCTTACTAAATTCCACCCTGTCCATTCCAGCCTTCTCAAGCCTCTCTAAATTTTTAAAAAAACCTTCCCTCTGTCTTTTGAAGTATTAGCAGACCTCCCATCCGACTTGGTAAGTATCTCTTCAACTCCCTCACCCAAATAATTGATACAGATGTTAAATAACACAGGGGCACAGAGCATAATTATTAATTAATAATTCCTCCAAGTTGAAGTGGAAGTACTAACTAGCACTCTTTGGATTTGGCCATTTGGTCAACTATAGTCTACTCAACAGTAATATTATTTAGGCCGTATTTTACCTTTAGGATGCTAACACAAGAAATAAGGTCAAAAGGTTTGGTAAGGTATAGATACACAACGTCTGCAGCTTTTCCGGTAAGATTAATGTATATTGGCTTCACTGACAATAAAAGAAACTGGTGAGTCTCAAGTTACTATCTCTGCTTTGGCAGTTAGGGCTCTTAAAAAAGAACAAAGTACATAATTAATTGCCAGCTCATCTATAATTAACATTTTAACTAAATTAAATCTGCACATATACTGATGTTACTTAGCATTCCTTGGATTAATATAGGAACCAACAGAAGTGAATGTAGAAATTCTTGCAAAGCCATTCAAAGGAGTCTTCCTATGATTTTATTTGGTAGGTTTTGTGCATGTTTTAATCAATATGCCAAAAGTTATATAAGGAATCAATAATTTAAGAGAAATGAAATTAGGATTACTGCAAAATGCATTAGCTAGAAAAGAAGTCTTCCTTCATTTTTGCTTATTTTAATATCACCATTTTTGCCTGCATGAAGAGTGCATTAGAATACATACAACAAATAAGTGATTCAAATTTATAACATGGTCATAATGCTGAATTGGTTTTAATCCAATGAGTATTTCTGGAATATCCCTTAAATAAGAAGCCACTTTTAGCTCTTTCCTATAGTTTTATGATTGTTTTTGTTCTTCAAGTAGTATGAATATAATCTAGGATTTATGTTTGATCCTGAAAATGAGAATTTTTTATTTTCCGAAGTATATTTTAATAGCTGAAAAACATAATTTTGCAGGGCACTAATCTCCTCATTGCTCCTGCCTGCAGAATTACAGTGGATGATAACTACCCAAAGTAATTCCGCCATCATTTGCATAGCATTTTTCTGGCTGGAAGAATTCCAAGGTACTTTAGAGAGATGGGATACATTACCAGAGGTTCCATTCTTCACTTTTATTTCCCTTGAATAATAATTATCACTTTACTGTATTCAAACAACATCAGGTAAGCTTTTTGCATTGTAAGCCTGGCAAGTCCTTTGCCTTACTGAAGAATGCAACTCCATGATTCATTGTAATAAAAGGTTTGCTGACAGATGGCTCTTGCAAGGCGAGCAAGGGAAAACCTCTGGGAAGATGCCTGTCATTTTAATCAAAGTGCCTAATCTGCAATGTAATAGATTAGCCATCTCTGAAAATTCCATAACAATGGTTAGGTTGTATATGGATCTCCCTTGAGCTCTTGCTACTATAATGAAGCTATTTTACCAAACTATTCAGCACCAAGTATTATCTAGGGCTAAAAAATCAAAGACTATTTGAAATAATTAGCTAAATAATAATAATAATAATAATAATAATAATAATAATAATAATAATAATAATAATAATAATAATAATAATAATAAAGTCATCTAGTCCATGCCCCTGCTCAGGCAGGAAACCCTATACCATTTCAGACAAATGGCTGTCCAGTCTCTTCTTAAAAACGTCCAATGTTGGAGCATTCAGAACTTCTGGAGGCAGGTTGTTCCACTGATTAACTGTTCTAACAGTCTGGAAGTTTCTCCTTAGTTCTAGGTTGCTTCTCTCCTTGGTTAGTTTCCATCTGTTGCTTCTTGTCCTGCTTTCGGGTGCTTTGGAGAATAGCTTGACTTGCTCTTCTTTGTGTCAATTCCTGAGATATTGGAACTCTGCTATCATGTCCCCCCTCGTCCTTCTCTTCATTAAACTAGACATACCCAATTCCAGCAATCGTTCCTTATATGTTTTAGCCTCCAGTCCCCTAATCATTTTTGTTGCTCTTCTTTGTGGTGACCAAAACTGGATGCAGTATTCCAAGTGTGGCCTTACCAAGGCATTGTAAAGTGGTATTAACACTTTATACTTTATTTATGTTACTACTGACTTTATTTTAGCTTTCTGCTACTAATGCATTGCAGATAGGTCCATCACCACCTTAGAATTCCCCCATGACTTTAGTTTTTAAAGTTATTATTTCAATAGAGCTACAACAACAAAAGAAGGATGAAACTGTAGGAAGTCAGCACCTCCCCTCCAGAGAGTGAAATATTTTGGGGAATATTAAAAGAGGCAGGATAGAATATTTCCCCGAAGGAGAAATGGAGAAAAAATCTTAGGCAGAAAAAGTCCCAGTCTCCCTTTCCTCAGGCAGAAACCTGAGGAGGCCAATCTTTAGAAATGGAGATTTTTTTAAAATCTATTCAGAAAGACTAGAGCCACACTATTCATAAGCAAAACGCCTTCAGCCACAGCTCCCACAGAAGGCTGGAACTGCTGGGATTAGAAAAACAAAGACTCCTAAAATCTACATTTCCCACCCAGCTCCAAGGACAGGACATGACCTCCAAGCCACAATGAGAGTCAGACACAATAATTAGAATACCAAAAGGGCACACTCAAACACAGGTTAAAGACAGACATATCAAAGACAAAGCCCAAAGTAGGTATAAAAACCCACCACTCTCAACTCCATTCTGTCAGTGATCCCAGAATTGCATGCTGTTGCTGGATCTGCTCATCAATAAACAAGAACCTTTTTTCCTAAGCAGCCTCCATTTTTATTCCCAGCATCTTAGCCTCCATTTTATTTCCAGCGTCTTACTCCTGGCTTGGAACTGGACTGGATTTTTCTTCCAACAAAACAAAACGGAAAGAGATTTAAAAAAAGAACATTTAAATTACTCAAAGAAGAACATTTAAAATACCCTCCTCCTCCCAACTTCTTATATCTTCAACTTTAAAGCATCTTCTGGTTAACCTAGGGAGATCTAAAAGACCTGTTGTTTTTGCTGTTAGTAATAATTCTTTTCATGGTTTCAACGTTTGTTTTTCTGGTTTTTTTTTATATATATGTATGAGGTAATGTGATTAGGTGAAACATGGAGAAGATATGATAACAGCAGTCTTTTAGTTAAGGTTTAAACAAAAAATCAGATTAACTTTTATTAAATAACTTAAAATAGTTTAGAAACAGGTTCCCTCGATATTACAACAGAACTGTAAGCTGTCAAGACTTGCCGTTCCTGGCACTAAATAAATATTCAAAAATCTGTCACTCTGACAGATGGAGGTTTTCCTAGGACTAGTACTCTGAGCTTCCCTCAAATTTTTGAAAGACATTTCTAATATCAAATTGGCATACATTCTACAACAACAGATAGCTACAACTAAAAGTTAATAGGAAGGAAGGAAGGAAGGAAGGAAGGAAGGAAGGAAGGAAGGAAGGAAGGAAATTGAACTTTGAACACATAGAATCATATTATCTGCTCTGTCTTTTATGCCATAAGGTTTCAGGTGTCACAACTGGCAAAATAGTGGGTCCCATATTGCAACCAAAGCCCCATATGTTTTACAAATTTGACAGCATCACAGACATGTACTAAAAGGGTGGGGCTTGCTCACAATGCCAAAACTGCCATATTGTAAATTTTATAGACAGATACCCCTCCACTGCAATAACTTCCCATTATGCTAATCAAGAACCAAGTCAAAGGCTGGAAATGTACACATTTTTTAAAATATCTGATGCACAAGAGACGTTTCCAGAACACATAAATATCTTTTGTACAACAATCCAGGCATAATAGATTCAAAGTCCTATAAATACATTTCAGAATTTTATAATACAGCTAAACAACATATTAACATCTAACTATCTTAATTCTCACCGTAATTCTTCCAACTGGGAAATATGTCATGCCAATTCTAAGGATAATATTCAAAGTAAATTTAATACTTTTTTGCACTAAATTTCCCACTATTATATCTTTATGTTTGTTGTATGAGTTGTTGCACTATTAATATATAACGGCAGCTTTGTTTGCTAAGATTAATACAGATAGTACTCAACTTACAACCACAATTGAGCCCAACATTTATGTTGTTAAGTGAGAAATTTGTTAAGTGAGTTTTGCATCATTTTACATCTTTTCTTACCACATTTGTTAAGTGAATCACTGCAGTTGTTAAATTAATAACATGGTTGTTAAGAGAATCTGGTTTCCCCATTGACTTTGCTTGTCAGAAAGTTGCAACAGGGGATCACATGACCCTGGACATTTCAAGCATCGTACAAGTGAGTCAGTTGTCAAGCATCCGAATGTAAATCACATGACCATGGGAATGCTGCATAAGTGTGAAGAATGATCATAAGTCGCTTTTTCAGTGCCGTTGTAACTTCGGACGATCACTAAGCAAACTGTTGTAAGTTGAAGACTACTTGTAATTCTTTTCTAAAAAATATTGGAAATGAGCACAACTGGATCTTTTTTAAATATGTGGCGGCATGTGTGGGTGCACTTTCTCACTAAAGATTAATCATGGTATATGCATACATGCATATTATTACCTCTACATGTGTATGTGTGAAGGTTGTGAGCACATACGCCTTCTCTGTTGCAGTCATTACCCTTTTGAACAACATCTCGCCTTTCTAAGAGCTGTCTCGTCTGGGGCAGGTCATTGGTAGAGTTCAAAAGAGTTGGATTTGAGTGGCATGCGGATTTTAGGGGCACGAATGCATGGAAATGTTATTTTATGATATTCTGCTTTTGTATTGTGAGCTCCCTAGAGTCACAAGGTTGAGATAGTTGCTCTATATATTTTATAAGCAAAGAATAAATAAATGTCTGTTTCAGCTGTACTCATATAATGTCTTTGTGTCTGAGTGTGTATGCGCAATAGGAAGCACTGGGTGAGAGGCACATCCATTCTCCTGGGTCACATGACCAGAATGGAAGGCTTAGAACGGAGCAGTTACCAGCATTCTGGGCCAATCTGCAATGGCCTCTGGGAGGATTTTTGTGTGTGTGTGAAACATCTTCCTCTGAAGACCCAAGCCGCAGCCCCTTTTTTTACTTCTACCTTCCTCTCAGTTTTCAGAGTTATCCTACTAATGGGAGGACAGAGTTCTAAGCTCCTGTTTCATTATTTCTTCTCAACATTTTATTGGATTAAGCAATAGGATGAGGAAGGATTATGAGGTCTGCTTGCTGCTCTGAGTTACTTATAAAGTAAATAAAAATCTAACAAATAAATAAATAAAGCCACTGATTGGGATGTAGAGTATCAGGATTAATAGGCTGAGAGATGAAGGTGCAAAGACACAAATGTGATAAGGACAAAAAGCCTGTGATAGATCAAGAAGCTGTTAAGGATTTAAAATGTTATGGAATTAGGGCGGTGAGAAAGCAGAATATTTTCTTTCATCTTGAATTTTCATAAAATCTGGTATTCTGTTTCAAATGTATTGAAATGGATGCTTTATGCATGTTGAAAATTGACCACAAAGTACTATCTGTTTGTTGTATAAATGTCATATAAAAATGAGTTTATTATTATGGGAAACATAATCTTCCCTGACATCAGCCTTTTGCTTTCTTTGGCAGAACCAGAAGCTAAATTTTGCTGAGTTTGGAGAACCGGCTGAATGTACATCGTTTCCAGAAGTCCATTTAGGCCTGGAGGCCTGGAGGAGGCCTCCCTAGCCTAGAACGGCCCACCAGAAGTGCATGGATGCCACTTCCGGAAGTCTGTTCTAGGCCTTGAAGGCCCAGGCCTGCATCCAATAAGAGAAACGGTTGTTCAGGTATTTGAATCCCACCACTGGGGCAGACAGATGAAGAAACCAAACCAAACAAACATTGAGGCAATTTTTATCTCTGAAAGTTGCACTGGAAATGCTTAGTCCTAAGGATATCACTGTCAGCAAAGCATTTATCATTACACACTGGAAATTTAGGTTATAGAAGAGAAAGCTTTGCTAACTGTCTGAATGGTGTTAATTTAGTTGGCCTTTTGATTACTATGAATGATATTTTTTCAACTTCAAAATGGCTCATGCCTCAAAATCACATCTGGAATATAATCGGTATCCTATAGGGAAACTTCAAATTAAAAGCATAAAATAAGATGTTATTCAGAAGGAATGGGAATGTGCAGAATGCTGTTTTTCCTCCTAATGTATTTACAAAAGGAATAAAAAATGTAAGCACTAATCTGGAAACTGTGGAGAATTTCAAGAAGAAATGTTAATTTGATCATTTAAGTAGAACAACCTAATTTTGCAGACACCTGCTAATGTGCATGAATTAACAAAGTTAATTTGGTAAGGAAATATTGGCCCATTTTTTCATATGTATATATATTTCCTATTAAAACTCCGAACCAATATGAATTAAATTGGACTGTGTCAATTACAGTTTATCTCCTTAATTAAGTAGCTCTTAGTTTTTCTTTTCTTTTTTAATCAAGAAAAGATTTACAGCACTTTCTGTTGCAAATTGGACCATATTTATTCACCTATATATTTGAATAATATCTCTGGACTATTGAAATATCTTCTACAATTGTCCCTTTAAATAAATGAGACCTGTTCGAGATTAAGATTCAGAGGGATGTCCTATTAATTTTCCATACTGGTACCACCTAAAACCCATAAAAGAGAAGGAAATGGTATAGGATAAGAGAGAATTGAGAACTTGAATTAATTTTCAAAGTCTTTTAAAAATGAAGAAAATCCCCTAGGGACATTTGATAACCTAGTTTGCTTTTAATTAAACAATTTTATTAATTTTTTTCTTAACTGGAAAGACACCCTGAGAGAACGTTCTAGATCTTTGATAATATCACAATGGTCCTTAGCCTTTGACCTTGATGCATACTCAAATGTTATTTATTTTACACGAACGAAAATATCCTGAAGCATATTTATTACAGTAACGATATGCTGGATTTTAACCATAATAAATCCTATCAAACTCAAACTACAAGCCATTAATCTGTTTATTTTAAAACACGTTTCTGTCTTGAAACTATTCCTGCATTTCATAGATTCTACATCATTTTCATTGTACTGAGTGCATCTTTTTTACTTTATTGCGAGATTTACTTAGGCAAGGAATGTACAGAAGTCACTCAATCCAATGCCTCCATGTTTCACTGGAACATACGAAGGAAGGGAGAATTGCAAGATCTGTTATTACAGTTGTCTCAATGAAGTATTGTTCTAGTCTGACTGTGTAGTTGAATTCCTGGTCTGGTCTATTTAGTAGGACTGACAATTAACAATTATCGTAAGCTCTTGTTTTCAGAAATGATTAACCATGATAATTCAGATTTCTTTAATGGAATCATGATGCTGGGATAGAAAAGGACTTTTCAGACTGTTTCAGACTTTTAAGTCCCGGTTTTCACTAGAAATCTTATTTTTCTTCATATTAATAGAAGTCTGTGTTAATATAAAGCTGAAAATTTATAGTTCAAATTTATATTCCAGGGCACATCACATTTGAGTGTTAACATTTTATGGTATTGACAATATGGCTATATAATCTTAATTTATTACGGAAGCTCTATAGCATATCTGAAAATACAAATGACTAGATTAATTTATCAGACTCAAGATACAGCTCAATGTCCTTTATTTATTGTTCCATGTACACTACAACCTTTTTTTAAATTTATTGTACCAGAAGCCACTAATAAAATGCTGCTGCAGGCAAATTACAGTGTAGCTCTCCAAAATTCAGATCTAATCCTAAAAAGATTCTTAATGTAAATAAAATGCAAATTGTAAGTTATTTAACTTGGAATTCTATTGAAGTTTGGAGTAACTACTCTGTAGTTATGTATGCTATGTATGTAGTTGACTCAGAGCTATAAACCATCTAGAACAGGGGTGTCAAACTCGCTGCATCACGTGATGTGTTTATTTATTTTATTTATTTATTATTTAGATTTATATCCCGCCCTTCTCCCGTAGGACTCAGGGCGGCGGACAATCAATTAAAATACACAAATAACAATACGGATTTAAAATTAATTAAAAAGAATATTAGAGAATTGTCCAATTTAAAATTATTGATTAAAACCCCTCTAAAAATTACCCTAGGCCAGTCCTGCGAGCTGGAATAA
>NW_015386301.1:558636-571674 GCF_001527695.2 Protobothrops mucrosquamatus
GGTGAATCAGGCGAACCTGATAAAACGCCCCCCTGGTCACGGCCGACAACTGGTCTTCCAGCGTCAGCCGCGAATCCAGGAGGACACCCAAGTTGCGTACCCTCTCCGAGGGGGCCAAAGTTTCGCCCCCTATAGTCAGCGATGGAATCAGCTGACTATGCCGAGGCGCCGGTAACCACAGCCACTCGGTCTTGGACGGTCTTGCGACGTATCGTGACTTTTTCCCCCTTGCCTTGCTGGGGTGGGCACGGCTTCCACATGATGCATCTGGTCTGCAGGCCGGCAGTTTGACACCCCTGATCTAGAGGCATAAAGTATAAATATGTTTCCGATAAGAATACATATACAAATTCCATCATCAATGTCTCACATCTTCCTCCAGGCCTTCAGTCCTTGAGTACAAAGAACTGTAGGAAATGGAAAGCATATCTATCTTAACCTATTTACAAACTTCAGCACAACACAGAACTTTGATTGGATGGACTTCTCTTTTGGGAAAATGTTGATATGCCCAGGCACTTGTTTTTAAACACAATGATAGCAGCATGACAACATACAATGATGTTGATAAACATTCATAAGGGATAGAGCCTGGCCTCCTGCTGCTTCTTGTAGGTACTTAGGGTTTTATGTTCTCCAGTTTTAATGCTCAATGGCTAGAAGCCAACAAATATTTCTTGAGGCCAATACTTTTTCCCCCCTCCTTGTACATGCATGTGTGCAGGCAGAAGTTCTGTGGAAATATCTGTAGGAAGGAAATCGTCCTTTCACCACACATTCTTCATAATCAGGACAAAAAGCTAAAAATCCCAAATTAGAATAGGCTCTAGACAAGGATTTAAATGCTTGGGAACAGGAAGCTCCAGTATAATTGGGTGAACATTCCTCCCTGCCCAAACTTAACCAGATACTTTAAAAAAAAAAAATCAAATAAGAAGAAAGACACCTTTCCCTTATCAATGGTTAGAAAAACGAGGTAGAGAGAAAGGAATTTAACATGTATTAGTAAGTTAAATGTTGGAATCTAGACAATGTGTTGCTGATAAAATATTAAGCACTTCTAATTATAAAAAAATTGTGTGTGTGTGTGTGTGTGTGTGTGTATGAAGAAAGACACCTTTCCCAAATAAATTACTGCTTTCAATCAACAAATGCTAAATAAGCAAAAATCACAACTCAGCAAAGTGCTGACTGCAAAGCACTGCCTGTTGGAAAACCAGGTAAGGGCACGTTCTTGGAATTCCTAGAAGGCAACTTTTGTGTGCTTTCTAGGAAAAAATAAAGGCAAGATTTTCTTATATAAAGGACTTTTAGAAATGTCTTAAAGTGGTTGCCTCTGACAGCTGATTTTGTATATTGCACTCTTGATAGAAACTTCATCTCTGATTCAAGTAACTGCCTGCATTCTTTGCTCCTGGCTCAGAAACAAACCTGGTAAGATTTCTTTCTAACATCTCAGTTCTAGAAGAAGAAGAAGAAGAAGGAGGAGGAGGAGGAGGAGGAGGAGGAGGAGGAGGAGGATAAAATGTATACATTTCTACATCACTAGCATGGCTTCCAATAAGAGTTTCATTGGTTTGGTGTTGGCAATAAATGGGAATTCAGAGGATATACTGTTATGCTGCCTTTTGAAAACAATATACAGATAATTCTCGACTTAACAAGCATTCATTTAGTCACCTTTTGAAGTTACAGCAGCCTGGAAAAAAGTGACTTGCAATTGGTCTTCACACTTACGACCGTCACAGCATCCCGACCTTCATATCATCAAAATGTGTGACAATTGGCAAGTATTTACGACAGTTGTGGCATCCAAGGATCATATGGTTGCCATTTTCAACATTCCCAGCTGGCTTCCACCATGCAAAATCAATGGGGAAAGCCAAATTTGCTTCACAATTGCAGTGTTTCACTTAACAACCATGGCAAAAAGAAATGTCACAAAATTGGACATGCCTCACTTAACAACCAACTTGCTTAGCAATCAAAATTCTGGTGCCAAGGACTATCTGTAAATGATATGATGAATCAGTGGACAGGTGGAACTGATATAAAATTACTTGAAAGCTTGATATTTGTATTCATTTTCTATGTTCACTCAAGTCAAGAGGAAGTTCCTTTTCTGCATATTGGCCTTGATTGAGAGAAATGTGAAAATGGTTTTTCATTCTATCTTTTACCCAGTGATAAAGCACAGAGCTGGCTTTGATATGAACTGATCACCAATAAGAAAAAAGCAAACAATTGACATGAAATCAGTATGCTTCTTATTTTGAACATGCATAATTCAAATGAACCTTTACCCTACTAGTTGCTGTAAAAGGGGAACATTTACCTGCAAAATGTCATGAGAAGGAGATTACTAAAGTTGGCCTTCCTTTCTGGCAATACAGAACAATTTTTAAAGATATGATTAAGTTAATGTTCTTTTTCTTACAGCAAAAAGCACCTTTACTTGAGATTTTTTAAAAATGTATGCGGGTATTTAAATATAACTAAACAGATAAACAGTCACATAAATAACTGCAAGGTGTTTAATTAGTTGAAATTCCCAGACTGGAGACTGTAGCCATCAATCATTAACTCTAAGTTAAAACACAAATACAGAGAGACACAGAGAGACAAACATACCCACCTGTTTTCTAATCATAGGATAGCTGTCCTCCCAACTTATTTCACTATAATGTTTTTGCAAGGCTGAAGATTCCTGCTTTCACTAATTCCCAATTGAGATTCTGTATTACTCGCTAGCTACTGACAGCTTAAACATCATTTTTAAAGCTACAGTTGGAACTTAATCATTTCTCCTGGTGAGAGCAGATACCAGAAGTGAAGTATTTCTAATACGAATCACACTAGATTCTATGGTAATAACAGATACATTTGAAAAGAGCCTCTCAAAATAATTACCAGTAAAAGCAAAGTTCAAATATTACAGCAAAACTCCCCAAGCAAGGCAGATTGACAGGCAGGAATAGCCAAAGAAAGGAAATTATCAGAGGAGCATACATTTTCGCTCATTTCCATAGTCATATCTAACAGTCCTCACAGCAGGATGTTCTTGAGCTATATCCACCGACTTACTATAAGAAAGTATACATTGAGATCATTTTAAATGTTCTATTCCACTAGTAATATTCTTCAAAATAAACAATGCATGGATCCAGTGAAACATAAGAATTTGGCTTCTTATGGCATTATGTTTGTAAGACCAAGTTACAAATGAAATCTCCTGTACAGCTCTTGCATGAAGTTCCTGCAGAGGCTACTGACTTCTTAGATTGAGCTGCAATATGAGTTAGTACCATAAATCTAAGAACAAGATAAAAATGAGAAACCAGTAGCCCACAGTAGGGGAATGCTGCCCTTCTCACTATCCCCTCCTACTTTCTTCTGGTTACTTTCTTCTGACCCCTTTGTTTTTCAAACATCTCACCATGATGCAGACATAAGCAAAACAGGAGAGAGCTCTGCAGAAGACTGCATGCAAGATTCGAAGTTTAATACTCTCTCTTTTATCATATCCATTCATACATCCCGCTGACAGGTAGGAATGAATCCATACTTCACTCCATTCACACTTACATAGAAACATCCATACATCGTGCAGTTCACACAGCTATATAAAGTATTATACAAAAGAGCATACAACCATTGAAACGCAAAATCTAGCAAGTTGACATGTAAATATATAAAACAAAGTTAGTATTCAGTTTTGATTTTGAATGAGAGCCTTCATACCTCCATTTCCTACTTATACCTTCATTTCCATTTTCTTCCAGAAGATAGACAGAAAGTTCCTTGATGTATGTTATAGCATTTAAGCCAAACTATCATTATCTTTCAAATGTTCCTGTTTCTCTGACATCAATTTACTTCAAACTTAGTTTAGAAGAAAAAAATCATGTGATCCATCCTTGTCATCTGGTTGCATAAAACCTTCCACAGTTACTTTATTTTCTCAAGACTGGCAGCCTCTTCTTGTCTGTTGGGGAGAAGATACTGTGGCAGACTCCAGTGTTAGTCTTTGATAGGATTCTCAAGATCTGGCTCTTTTCCCAGGCATTGGGGCCAGGAGGTTAGGTAAGCTCTGCTGGGGACAGGAAGGGGGATTTTTTTTGTTTTATTTTGAGGATGTTGTTTTAACCAGGGTGCAATGACTTATATAGTGTTTCGGTGGTTTTAGTCTTTGCACTCAGAGCAGAGTCACTGCTGGGAAATGGCAGCTCTATATATCATATAATTAATTGATTAATTAATTAATTACTGTTGCTGCATCTCAGCCAACATTTATAGATTTGGGCACCCAACCTCCCCCCCTAATGAACTGGGTAATAAGTCCATAACTGGAAGTTAATCACAAATCTATAAAGGCAATTTCAGAATACTGACAACCATTTTTCAAAGGTGACATAGGATACATGGCTACTTACAAATTTCAAATCCGGTTACAATAAATTTATCCTTCACCCCTTTTTAATTTCTTGTTTCAGATATTAATCTCTGACCTCACCTCATGCTGGTAACTGATTATACAGTTACTGCTCATGCTGGGTAACCTTTAAACAGATCAATAAGCAAATTCATGCCGCAATTGCCTTTAATATATTGCCACTCCACTTTGAAAGCTGTGCTAAAAATAAATTCCTAGCCTAGCCCAATTTGTGGAACAAAATTCCTGCAGGTTGATTTTTAACAGCAACTCTTCAAACTGTTTTAATATAAGCATATGTGGCCCATTAAATAAATAAATAAATACACAAACAAACAAACAAACAAACAAGCAGGGGAAGAAGTTACATTTCTATTCTTTTTTTAATCAGGATCTCCCTCCAGACCTTGCCAGCAAACCAATCTGTCACCAATACATTGTTACCAAGGGCTGAAATTTTGGGCTTCTGACACTTTTGTCAACAGTGAAATTTCTGGTTGGATTTCAGCCATAATGTGTGATATGGCCGATAAGATTTCTTTACCATTTTTAGGATATTTTTAGCATTTTTAAAAATGTACATATATTTTATTGAAGCATTTAATAACATCTGACTGACCTTGGCTGGTAGCGGCAACTAAGCTCAGTTTCCGCTATCAGTTCTAGTTTTCGTTGAACGGGGTGGATATTCCAGAGATTGAAGCTAAAGAGGAGCAAACCAGTTCTGTAAAACTGCCAAGAAAACGGCATGGATAGAATCACCAGGAGTTGAACTGAAAGTGTCTTCATTTCTTTCTGATATTTTTCTGGACATCAGACCTTTGCACCCTGGCCATGTGACCTACTGTAACATCATCAGCCTTTCTAGGTGATAAAAATAATGACTTAAACAATACTGATGTTATTTCTTATGTGATATAGCATCTATAGACACCCCTTCCCCTTCTGTGAGATGAGTGTAGTTTAATCTTGGTTTTCCCTATTTACCTTGCTATGAATGTATCACGAGAGATATGAGACCTGGAAGCATTCAGGCATGGGCTGCAAAGCCTGGATTTGGGAACCTTGTCAGCTGAGAATTTCGGGCTTCACAAAAATCTTACTAAGAAAAGGCTGCATAAAATAAGTTTTTTTTTTCCAATTTGCAAAGCTAAAAAAAGCAAGAGGTACTTGGAGCAGAGCTTAGGCTCTTCATGCAGGTAAAGGACAGTATTAATGTAACTTCTTTCACCTATCTTCAGTAGGAAGATGAATTCAGTTTAGGCTGATTAATTTCTCAATACTAATAGGCAAGTAGATATTGCAAGCTGGCCACAGTGTCACCTTGAGGATCAGGGACAATTTATTTGCTTGTTTATTTCTTTACATCCCACCTTTAATATTTGTATAAATAACTCATGCCAGTGAACATACTTAATACTCCTTCCTCCTCCTATTTTCCCCACAACAACAATCCTGTGTGGTAGGTTGGGCTGAGAAAAAGCAATTAGTCTAAAGCAGGGGTGTCAAACTGCCAGCCTGCGGGCTGGTTGCATCATGTGGAGGCCACGCCCACCCCAGCTCCGGCAATGCAAAAAAAGTCATGATACATCGTGACACGTCACATGACGTGGCGAGTTTGACACCCGTGGTCTAAAGTCACCCAGCCAGCTTTCATGCCTAAGGCAGGGCTAGAACTCAGAAACTTCTGGTTTCTAGCTCGGAGTCTTAACCACTAGACCAAAACAATGCCGTTTGATCATTTGATCCTACTTTTTTTCCAAGTCCTCATCCAGCAGTTACTAGCAGTTCCAGTTACTAAAACAGAGTTCTCCACAAAGGCTTCTATGGGATTCCAGTAATTTACTGCATGTACTGAAGTCTCTTCTGATTCAAACTGCTTGACAAGGCCTCAAGTGATGCCAAGCAAAGCATTGTAGTATCTTTGTTTTTACTGGCGTTGAGTGTTTTATATCAAACAAAGCACCCATTTGAAGCTTTGCATAGTTCTAGTATTTGCTCACTAGCATTCCTAGTATTCTTCCCATGTGTATCTACTCAGAAATAAATCCCAGGGAAGCAACTATGCAAAGCCTAAAAATACTATATACTTCCCAAGAGATCATACACAGTAATTTCCTTTTTTATATTATACTGGTTATGCACAAATAGTTACATTTAATTGAAGCCAAGTTACATAAGAATAGATTCATTCAATGAAAAGTCTGGTGTTCATCTCATCATTGTTAATCTTGCTACAACAGATGGCAAATGGCAAGGGGATTTATTCAAAACAAGCACGTGGAACTACTAACAGTGCTGTTTTTTGATCGTGAGGCATTAAGAAGTCCTTGGTTATTGTCGCTTTCATTTTTAAGACTTTGGGGTACCTGATCAAACTTCAAGGGTGAAGCAGCAAAAGTATTATGTTCCTTGTCTAATCCACTCATTGAGGATATCCTTGTATTTTGCTCCATTCAGCTTTCCTTCAACCCTGACCAGTCTCCCGGTCCCTGCTGCTGGAAAAAATACCCAGCATGAGGTTGCTACCACCATGCTTCACTGCTGGGATGGTATTGGCCAGGTGATGAGCAGTGCCTGTTTTCCTCCAGACATAACATTTAGAATCGAGGCCAAACAGTTCAATCTTGGTTTCGTCAGACCAGAGAATCTTGTTCCTCTCAATTTGAGAGTCCTTCAGGTGCTTTTTTGCAAACTCCAAGCAGGCTTTCAATTATTTTGCACTCAACATGATCGGTGGAAGGCTGCATTGATGGTTGTTCTGTCCCATCTCCATATAGGATCTCTGGAACTCGGACAGAGTGACCATCGGTTTCTTGGTCACCTCTCTTACTAAGGCCCTTCTCTCCAGATTGCTCAGTTTGACTGGGCAACCAGTTTTTGGAAAAATCCTGGTTGTGCCAAACTTCTTCCATTTGAGAATTATGGCAGCCCCTATGTTCTTAGGAACCTTCAGTGCAGCAGAAATTTTGTAGCCTTCCCCAGATCTGTGCCTTGCAATAATCCTGCCTCTGAGTTCTGCAGGCAGTTCCTTTGACCTCATGGTTTTTGCTCTGCTACAGTATGCATTGTCAGCTGTGAGACCTTCTGTAGAGAAAGGGCTGGGTGGTGTTGTGCTTCTCACCAGCTTCTCACTGCCCAGCCGAGCCTCTTGGCACTGTGAAAGCACCCTGCTGACTGCCAAAACCAGGCAGGCTGGGGGCTGGTAATGTAGACTCTCACGCTGCTCGCAGCGTCCCCTCCCCCAGAGCCCACCAAGCCGGATATAAGAAATAGGCGAGGGCCATTTGCTAGCCACTTCCAGGTGATGGTGCATTTCTTCATTTCTCATGAAGGGTGACATCTCCCCAGCACGTGCCCAGGGGGCGGGGCTGATGCGGCAGGGGCCAGTCCCTTGCTGTTTCCAGGACGGCCTTGTGGAGCTAAAACTGAATGTGTTCCAGCATGGATGGCCACCACGAAATTGTAAATTGGCTCCTGGTTGGCCGGGTCCGGGTCCAAAGCAGCGGGGGTCATTCCCTTGCTATTTCCAGGATGGCTTCACGGGCCACATGAAACCATTTTGCGGGCCAGATCCAGCCCACGGGCCTTGTGTTTGACATGTCTGTCATAGAGCAATGGTAGCACATTTTAGGTACCCCACATGCTGCTTTGGTAGCAAAGGTGCAGTCTACACAGTCATGTTGCATACACTCCAGTTTTCAGTATAGCTCTGGTGAACTCATCCATTCTACATTTTTTTCTTTGGCCATTTGCAAACAGAGTGCTTGCTTCAGATGGCAAGAAAGTAATACAATCTTGAGGAACCCTTGTATGCTGGATTAGGCTTGTGGGACCCAAGGTTTCCCATGCTTATTCTAAATCCATAAAGCCATTGCCATATAATCAGGCATATTTTTTTAGACAGCTGTAAAAAAAAAGGCAGATGCAAACCTCTTCAAATCGCATTCTGCCTCTTCCTTAGTATTCACTTAAGCACAAAGATGCCCTTAATGGCTTCGTAACAATTTGCAAAGTGTTTCCTTAGTGCGCCAAATTATGCAAAAAAAAAAAAAAAAAACGTCTCCCCAGATGTAAGCTGATTCTCTACAAGTGCTTCTATCCTATAAAATCTAGAGTACCATAGGCCAGCCTTTCATTTCTATTCTGGTTTCTCTCTGCCATCTGCGGGAAGTTCAAATTAAAGTGCTAACTAAAAGTCGACACCACTGCCATGGCAAGGAACCTGGCAGGGGACAGAACGGGTAGCTCAATAGGAAGACTTAGTGCGTGCTGCGAACATCCATTTGGCTTCTAATAAAAGTGAAAGCTTTTAAAAGCCACTAGGAAACAGATAACTGTGGGTGGTATGGGAAAAAGAGCATCTGATATACTTTTATGTCCTTACATAACGTTCTGGGCCTGGCTTTGATTGCTGATGTATTCCTACAGCATGGAAATTCTTTTCATCAAATAGCACATGTTGCTAACACTCAAGGGGCTTTTTGACACTATTATAGTAAAAAAAAAATTATTAATCAATATGCCTGAAGCTTTCTCCTGTTTGTAAAGATAAAAGGGTTTTCCTTTCATTGGATCCCCTAAAAATAGGTTGGCGTTGTTTGAATTGACTGAAGGCTAAAACATTTGAAGAACATTTGCAGGAACTGGGAATATCTTCTAGTATAAAGAAGAGAAGGACTTGATAGGGGGCGACTTGATAGCAATCTTCCAATATTTAAGGGATGTCACAAAGAAGAAGGGGTCAGTCTCATGACATTTGCTCGTCATGAGTTGTCCATTCAGAAGGAAGCAGCATTTGAAGTTGTACTGTTCATATATCACATAAAGGCAGAATTATATTAAACACTGTTTACTGTATAAGTCTCATGGTTGGGCTTTACTAAACCATAAACTGATTTAATAATGCTTTAAGGAAAGCCCTTGGCTTCAAATGCAACCACTATGCCTTGTGAATGTTGGATGGACAAGAGGAATTAATCAAAATGTAAAAGAGCAATTACTTTCCTTTTCTGAGCCAAGTTTCCTGATGTTTCTTTTTCTTTGTTCTTTTCATCAGACAGATGTTCCAGAATGTCAACTGAAGGATCCTAATGATCAACCTCCCAATCAAATGGAATGTTGATTCAGGGGTGTTAAGTACTTCAAAAACTGCACAGAAGTAGTATATCATTAGGTAGAGCTGTCTTTTAGCAAAGGATCTTTGATTTAACGATGTTCAGTTTGATAAATCCTTTGGACGCACAGAGGGAATGTCATGAAAGCTTTATCCCATTGTTAAAGGTTAGAGATATTTAATCAGCGCTTTTATCCTAGATAGAAATGAATGAAGGCAATACCATGAATGCTAATGACATATCTGATTTTTTTATTTTTTTTTACAATCCAGCCTTGGGCCAAGACAGGTAATTTTGTGTCTGCATTATGCAAGTTTTAGATGTTTTCTACAATTTGCATGTCACCTCAGTCTTACACTCTAGGCAGTTATCGTACAAAATATAACATAGTTGTAGCAATGACAAATCTGACAGTATATATACATAATAGATATTTAGCTAAATTTAAGCAAGAATGGCTTCTAGGTATACTATATATCAGACAGCAAGGAAAACAAAACACTTAAGAGTATGTTACTAAAGTTATATTAAAATACTACAAACCAGTTGAGGGGAAAAGTTGCTTACATATATTATTTGTCTTCCTTTTCTTCTATTCTATTCTATTCTATTCTATTCTATTCTATTCTATTCTATTCTATTCTATTATTATATTATTATTTAATAATAATATTGTGGAGATTTGTTCTTTTTGTATAGTTAAAACAACTCAATGTTCTGTATTTGGTGTGATTTATCTTTTATTGCTGTTATACTGAATATTAACTGTGTAACTTCAACAAATTTCTGTACAATAGTATAACTGTATAACTTCAACAATTTTTCTTATCCGCTTATTGATGTTATCTCTTTAAAATTATCTTTTAGTTTTAAGAGTCTACATGAATTGGGGAGCTTGATAACTTTAAGTTATTTTTCTACAATATAATCTAACAACTTTAACATATTTGTTACTTTAACGTATTTGCTATTGTTATTTACTTTTGCCTTCTGGATCACTTTTTTTCTTTTTTCTTTTTCTTCCATAGTCCCAATATAGATTAGGAGATCGAAATAAACACATTCTGCTTTATTTATTTTTTTAAAAAATATTTTTTGAATTAAAAAAAATTAAAGCACCATATTTTGATCTGACAAATTCCCAACCTTGATTGATTTTTCTGTGGGTTACCATATTTGATTCTGGTTAGATTCTTGGCATATAATCCATATTAACAAATTAACGGCAAGGTTCTTAAACAAAAAATCAGATGAGAGTAATTTTTAAAAAAATATATTTTCATGTTAACTGAAAACCTCAGGTATTGTTTAAAAAGAGTTGGCCAAGAATCTCATTATGTTGCTATTAAAATGGATACCTGCTTATCTAAATGTTGTCCCATTTTATTTATTTGCTTATTTATAAGTAATTGTGCAATTACAACTCTGGATATTGCACATCAGTTCAATCAAAGAAAAACCAAGTTAATGAAAATCAATATCTGTACATTTGTTAAAATGTATTAAAATATCATTACAATTTAAATATTTGGATAACAGATATTCTGTCTGGTTTTATTTTTTTATTTCTTTTGCTCTGTGCTATTTTTCTTTCTCCTACCCTTCCTTCCTTCCTTCCTTCCTTCCTTCCTTCCTTCCTTCCTTCCTTCCTTCCTTCCTTCCTTCCATCCTTCTAAACTTTTATATTTTCTTTTTAATAACATTTTTATTAAAAGAGGCTTTTAATGAGATGAACCCTTACAAATGACAAGGGAAGTGTCCATGTTCCATATATTATCTCATTTTTTGTAAATTGTTTCTCTCTTGCTATTCCTTGCTTATTCAACTACCCTTTGCCTTATTTCCAAATTTTTAGGATTATAAGAATGTCCATTAGAAATAACCAACACAACTCAGTATTAGACCCTAAAATAAGATACGTTGACTATCACAGTCACCCAGCCAGCTTTTATAAGTAAGGCAGGATTAGAATTCACAATCTCCTGGTTTCTAGCCTGGTATCTTACCCACTAGATCAAATTGGCTTTCTACAAATTGGCATGTAACTTCACTTCAACTTATTCATAGGCAAACATGTGTTTCCCTAGTCCATTTCAGAGTCACCATTTATTTGGGCATGTTTAAATCTTCCCATAGTTCTTTATCTTTCAACATCTACTTGGATTCTACTTAAGACTTTTGTTAAACAATCCCCCATTTTCACCAAGCCAATGATGCACTCTATGAAAAAACAGTTTATTTAAATTTGTTTACGCAGAAAGCAGTTTCATAGAGTAATGTTTACTTGATCCATTTCCATATATGTACATGCAAAAATTTATTTTGGCTTTCAGAGAGATTTAGCCTACAGCCTATACATCTGTAGGAAGCAAAAGCTTCTGAAGGACATGAAACTTATTACTAAATATACTACTAATGTTTGAACATCTGCATCACTATTGGCAGTTAATGTGGTTTGAAAGGTACTTACTACAGCTGCCACAAACTTACTACAATCAAAACCAGATGCACAATCTCTTCTGGACTTTCAGCTGCTAAACTATTTAAACATTCCAGTTTTACAGGGTATTATTTGCAAAAAAAAAAAAAGTGATATCAGTTGTGGCTAGTCTTTAATGCAGAAAGTGTTCATCTTTCCTGCCAAGATTTTACCCTGGAAAATGTAAGTGGAACTTGGACACACAATTTGTTGTAGAGTACATCACAGTATCTTTGAAGCGCTGTTCTGTGTCAACAAGTAAGTAAAAGCAACACTGGAAAATAGGAATTTCATGTCTGAAGTAATGAGTTATAATTTCAGTCTCTCTAATTTATTAAATGAATTACATATTCCTGGCATTGTTAACATGAGTTCCAAGAAAGATGTTCCTGATTCAAATATATTTTTTTAATAAAATTTCAGAAAGTCATCTCTCTCTGTTTACAATAGGGGCAGCATCCCTTCCTCTCAGAGCAGGCAGGACTTTTTTTTCTCATAGAACGCCCAGAATGGAGTTCCAGCACCTTTTTTGCATGGAACCTTGTAGGGTAGGCAAGGCGGGTTGTATGACGTGTGTGAGTTCCGGCAACTTTTTTTTTTTTTTTTAGAAAAAAAGCACTGAATATGATAATCATAATAATCACAACAATCATAATAATCATAATAAAATAATAACAATAAGAGTAAGAATAGAGTTAGAAGGGATCTTCTAGTCCAACCCTCTGCTCAGGCAGGAAACCCTATACCATGTGTGTATAGTTCCGGCACCTTTTTTTTAAGAAAAAAAGCACTGAGAGCAGGGATGTCCGACTTTAGCAATTTTAAGCTCTGTGGACTTCATGCTGAGAATTCTGGGATTTGAAGTCCACAAGTCTTAAAGTTGCCAAAGTTGGTTACCAGCCAGGTTAGAGGAAAGAGAATGGTGCCCAAGTTACCGGAACCTCAACTTTCCAAACCTTCTATAATATTATACATTGTATTTCAGCAATCTTAGGAGGTAGCTAATAATA
>NW_015386301.1:572689-585379 GCF_001527695.2 Protobothrops mucrosquamatus
CTGTGTTGGCCTTTTTGGCAGCTGCAGCACACTGCTGGCTCATATTTAAGTGATTGTCCACTAGGACTCCGAGGTCCCTCTCACAGTTACTACTATTGAGCAAGGTACCCCCTATACTATACCTGTACATTTGGTTTTTCTTGCCTAAATGTAGAACCTTACTTTTTTCACCATTGAATTTCATTTTGTTAGATAGCGCTCAGTGTTCAAGTCTGTCCAGATCCTCCTGTATCCTAAGCCTGTCTTCTGGAGTGTTGGCTATTCCTGCCAGCTTGGTGTCATCTGCAAATTTGATGATTTCTCCATCTATCCCCTCGTCCAAATCGTTGATGAAGATGTTGAAGATCACTGGGCCTAGAACAGAGCCCTGGGGCACCCCACTACACACTTCCCTCCATGTAGATGTGGTTCCATTGAGGACCACATGTTGAGTACGACCAGTCAGCCAGCTACGGATCCATCTGGTGGTGATGCTGTCTAACCCACATTTTTCTATCTTATTAAGTAGTAGGTTGTGATCTACTTTATCAAATGCCTTACTGAAGTCCAAGTAAATTATATCCACAGCATTCCTCTGATCCACTAATATTGTCACTTGGTTAAAGAATGCAATAAGATTTGTCTGGCATGATCTGTTTTTGACAAACCCATGTTGGCTTTTAATAATGACTTTGTTTGCCTCTAGGTGTTCGCTGATTCGTTGTTTGACTATCTTTTCCAGAATCTTCCCAGGTATTGAGGTCAGGCTGATAGGTCTGTAATTTCCTGGGTCCATTTTTTCCCCCTTTTTTGAAGATGGGAACTACATCAGCTCTTTTCCAGTCCTCCGGTAGTTCCCCAGTGCTCCAGGATCTTTGAAAAATATAGTTCAATGGTTCTGAGATCACATCTGCCAGTTCCTTGAGAACCCTGGGGTGTAATCCATCTGGTCCTGGTGATTTGAACTCGTCTAGGCTGGACAGGTACTCACTTACCGTTTTCTTGCCTATCTTAACTTGCGTTTCTATTCTGTTTTTTATGGCACTATTTTTGGTAGGTTGGTCTGTTTTTTTCCTTTGTGTAAAGACAGATGCAAAAAATGAGTTAAATAGTTCTGCTTTCTCCCTGTTGCTTGTCACCTTCTTCCCACTTTCCCCCACTAATGGACCAATCACTTCCTTCACTTTTTTCTTGTATTTTACATGTTGAAAGAAGCTTTTTTTGTTATTTTTGACTTTGGTTGCAAGCCTTAGTTCATTTTGAGCCTTAGCTTTCCTCACTTCATCTTTGCAGGCTCAGGCTATTTGTTGATATTCTGACTGCCCCTCTTTCCACTTTCTATACTTGTCCTTTTTATCTTTCAATTTATCAGAGAGTTCTTTATGCAGCCATGCTGGTTTCTTTTGAGAGATGTTATTTTTCCTCTTTGTTGGTATTGTGCTGGACTGGGCTTTTATTATCTCACTTTTCAAATTTTCCCAAGTTTCTTGAGTTGTTTTCCCCTTGAGGATTCTCATCCATGGAATCCTTCCCAAGCCCTCTCTAAGTTTATTGAAATTAGTTCTCTTAAAGTCCAAGACTCTAGTTTGACTGTGTTCTACTGCTTGTGCTTCCATAATGTTGAATTCCAATACTGCATGATCACTTCCCCCCAAGGTTCCTGTGGCTTCAACACCTTCTATCATTTCATCTCTGTTAGTGAGAATTAGATCAAAAATGGCTAATCCCCTAGTTCCCTTCTCTACTTTTTGGGACACAAAATTGTCTGCTAGGTTTGCAAGGAATCTGTTTGATCTTCCACTTGGTGCAGAGTTTGTCTCCCAGTTGATGTCAGGGTAGTTAAAGTCCCCCATTACTATTGTGATGTGCTTCCTACATACCTTAGTTAGCTGACTAGCAAAAAGTTTGTCTATTTCCTCTGTTTGGTTGGGTGGCCTGTAGTATACACCTATGGTAATGTCGTTTCCCCCCCCTTTTATATTGACCCATCTGATGGGATCCTACAAATATAAATTCTCAGGTGAGTTCAGAAATTTTCAAAAATTTATTTATCTATCTGTTCAATGGATTTATGAATACGACATAAAACCTAACTCAAACAATGTGATTCTGGGCAACATACAGCAAAAAAAATCAATAACATAAATAGATATATAGATAGATAGATAGATAGATAGATAGATAGATAGATAGATAGATAGATAGATAGATAGATAGATAGATAGATAGATAGATAGATATAGAACATTAGAAAACCGTACCCAATGTATAAAATATGACATGGAAATACTGGTGATGGAGTCCTACACTACTGGTGATGGAGTCCTACACTATTCCAATGAGGGAGAAAAATATACACAGCTTAAGGAACTATTGTGGATGCACAGGAACATTTCTTTGACCTAAGAATTAGAAGAGACATATGAAATGAAAAATGGGTATAACCATTACAAGGTATACCAGCAAAAAGCCAATAACCGCAGGAAGAAAGTTAGAAAGCGTAAGCCAAAAATGGACATAAGCTTGCAAAGGAAAGGGAAATTATTGGTTATGACAGTAGTAAATGAAAAAAAAAGAAAGGGACAAGTCCACTAATAGAATATTAAAAGATGGAAAGAAGCCAAAGTTCCTGTCTTCAAAAACTATAAAAAGAAGACCTAGGTTAATTACAGACTTTCAGTTGCTGGACAAAACCTGGGAACAAGTTATTAAGGAGTCATTTTGTGAGCACTGAGAAAAGAATGCATTGCTTAGTAGGAACAAGCACTGGGTTTATGAAGAATTTTGCTTTCTTCTCTTCAGTTGTTTCCGATTCTAGAGACTGCTGGGACAGTCTTTGCAGTTTTCTTGGCAAGAGTTTCAGAAGTGGTTTGCCACTGTCTTCTTTCTAGGGCTGAGAGAAAGTGACTGCCCTAAGGTCACCCAGATGGCTTTGTGCCTAAAGTGGGACTAGAACTCATGGTCTTCTGGTTTCTAGCCCAATGCATTAACCACTGCACCAAACTTACTCTTTTATGAAGAATAAATTGACCGGATCTCTTTTTCTGATAGAATGACTAGTTTAGTTGGCTATGGGAATATGGCAGACACAGCATACCTTGACTTCAGTAAAGATTTGACAGAATCTCCTATGAGGTTCTAGAACAGGGGTGTCGCTGCGTCACATGATGTGTCGCAATGTATCATGACTTTTTTCCCCTTGTCAGAGCTGGAGTGGGTGCGGCTTCCACATGACACATCCGGCCTGCTGGCTGGCAGTTTGACACTCCTGTTCTAGAAGAACTGATGACAAGAAATGGGTGGGAGTGTGCTACCACTGGGTGTTACGAAGTTCATTGAAGAGTTGTAACCCACCAAATATACCTCAATGGCTGTGGGTCATGGTGGACTATTAAATAGCACATTCAGTTCTAAGCATTGTGCTGTTTAATGTATTTCACATATACTTGGATGACAAGTTAGGAATTTGTAGAGAATATAGATACGGAATAATAAACAACCTAGGAGACAGTATCAAAATTCAAGGAAATCCTGACAAGTTGGAACAGTGGGCCAAAAACAGCAGATCAATTTTAACTGAAAAATTGGCAAAGGCTTAAACTGGTATGAGAAACAGGGCATAGATAAAGTGGCTACACTGAGCAAACATGTGCAAAACAATTTGGGCGTATCAGTGCACCACAAACTATTAGCACAAATGTGATACTGTTGTTGTTGCAGAAAAAAAGAGAAGGAAATGCAGTCTTCATTAATAGAAGCATATTGAGTCCAGTTCTGGGCACATCTTAAGATGATATGGACAAACAGGAGCATGTCCAGGGAAGATAATTAATAAGGGCCTAGAAGGAAAATACCTATGGGAAATGGTTGGAAATGATAGGTATGTTTAGTCTATGGACAGACTGGATAACTGACTTCAAGTATCTGAAAAGCTTCGTGGAGAAGACAAGACAAAATTGTTCAGCATATTTTCCAGAAGACAGGACAAAGAACAATGGGTAGAAATGACAAGGAAGTTGATTTTGGTGTTCAGCAAGAGAAATTCTCTAGCATTATCAGCTGTTCAACAATGGAACAGATTGCCTTGGATGGGGGTGAATTCTTTACCGCTGGTGTTTAAACAGAGCTTGGACGTCCAGGTCTCAGAGAGATGCATAGAAATGGATTCCAACTTTGAGCCAGGGATTGACCTAGATCAGGGATGTCAAACTGCTGGCCCACGGGCCGGTTTCATCATACCGGAGCCGCGCCCACCCCATTGTCGGCAATGGCAAAAAAGCTCCGATATGTCGCAGGACATCACATGACGTCACGAGTTTGACATGCCTGACCTAGATTATATACTATTATTCCACTGATTATTAGATTAATATTTTGTTTGTGTGTGTGTGTCTGTATCTATGTGTGCATTGGGTTTGTGCCTGTGATCTTCAGTTCTCTCTACAACAGCCTTGTGAGATAGGCTGTGTTGAAAGAGAGTGACAATTCCAAAGTCACACAGCAAGTGCTTAGGGTCAAGGGTGATTGTGAACACGGGACTCTCTGGTTCTAATCCAGCAAATTAACCCAGGGTACTTGCTTTGATAACACTATGCAACCACCTAATTATATGTATAATTGTAATCATACATAAGCTTCATCATAAACCTGGTTTTATGAAACTTTTAATCAGCCAGAAGCTGCATGTTTATACATGAGCTATATATTATTCTTTATTAAATTTGTATGAATTTTTCGGCAAAACTAATATGTAGGACAACTAAGAATAATAAAGCCTCTTTAATAAAAATTAAAAAGTTTTTACAAAAATAAAAATATATAAACTAGAGACAGAGTTAAATCTGTTCAACAAATCTGATTAATGGTTTCATTAATGGGACTCTTTATTCTATCCATATATGTATCGCAATAGTTAATGGTAATAATTGCATTACAGGTTATGAGGCAATTTCTAAATGAATTGTCCTTAGTTTTTCTGGATTGAACAAAAGAAATATAAATGGCTAAGTGAGGAGTACAGCAGAGGTTTTTTAATTTATTTTTGGCTCATGACCACATTTCAGAATATCATAGTCATAAAATGGCTGTAAAGTTTACAAGAATAAAGAAAAATAAGATCATAATAAATATATAGATTTGAATATTTTAACAACAATGGTCAATAGAGGTGTAAATATCTTTTTATATATTATATATATATATATATTTAATAAACTCTTCTTTCAAGAAAAAAAGGAAGGGAGATTTAAAGGGATTCCTTTACTTTGTTACTTTTTGATTGTCATGTTTTCCCTGGGGTACTCATCAATTAGAAGTGTCCTCAAAGTTCAGCTCATTTGGAGTAGTTTGAGAGGAGGTAGCAGAAAGGAAGGGAAGGAAGAAGGGAAGGAAGAAAATTAGCAGAAAGGAAATTAGGCAGGAAAAGCTAAGAGTTATGGTAAGGTTTGTAGATGTATTGGAGAAGAAGGAAAACCGCAACCATTTTACTCTTTTTATAGTATTATTTTGTAATAATAAAAGATGGATAATTTCCAGAGACACTGGTTCACCATGCACGTGTCACTGGCTATTTTCCAGCTCCAAGTGCCATTTAGCACCATTTCTAGCCACCACAGGCTTCAACGGTTCCAAAACAGAGTACCAAAAAGGGATTATCTCTCTTTTAATTCTGACTCTTTTTTAAAATATATACATTTTATTAATTTTCTAATTTAACAATCATAAGTACTTAATAAACAACGTGTTGTCTGGGTCCATTGGTAATTCAATGGTACATATTAACTTTCTCAGTCTAGTTTCAATACTACACCATCCAGTGCTTCCTTGGTCCTTTCTTCTTCTGGTGGTATGCATTTTCCTACACTGGGCAAAAACAATTCTTGTTACTGTTAATACATATACAATTAAATATAGACATCTTCATCACATTTTTTTGGTATTGTACATAATATCGATAGTGTCAGTTTATAATATCTTTTCTAGCCAAACAATATCTCAATTGCAGTTGCACTTAAAATCCATTTGTTCAATCAATATCCTGTTTTTCCCACTTTTAAAAAATTAATTTCCCCTCAATGTTGAAAGTATCTCTATTGCTTATAATTTTCTCATAACAAATTATATTTGGGTAAACAAAGGCTTCCCTTATTCAAACCCTTTTAGAATTTTCCTATTTCCCATCTCATAACAAAATATAATATTCTAGTTACAAATCCTATTCTTCTAATTGTAATAATAATTTTATTTCTAACAGTTATGTATTTTCTAAACTTTATTCAAACATCTGTTTAATAGTATAATATCCCATCTAATAGGTCAAAACCTCTATTTTTTTCAGACTTACTCTAGCTTTCTTCCTTTGCCAAATAACTTTCCAAGTCAGTACGTTTGAATCATCAGATAATTCTTCCTCTGTTTTTGTATATATTGTTTGGAATGAGGAAGAGAATCTGATTGAAGTATTTATGGAAGAATGTTCAACCCATTTATATTCATTAAACAGCCTCCATCTTTCTCCTTCAGTTTTTCTTTTCATTTCTTGTTTGTCAATATTCAGCATTTCCCCTAACAGTTTTATCATCCGTTCGATTAGCTCTTCTTCCTTATCCTCAAATGTGTTCTGAGATCTTGACAAGTAAGATATCTTTTCCATTTCCGGTGTTACCACTGCATCTTCTAATTTTTCATTTGTCTGTATCTGTCTGTTAATTCCTTCCTTTAGGTCCTCCATCTTTGAATCCATTTCTTCTAATTTCCCTTGTTTTCTGGGTTACTAGTTCTTTCTTTGTAGTCATTGTCTGAATTTATAAGTTTAGATTAGAAAATTGTTCTTTTATCTCATTTGTGTTATTTTTAGTCTCATCATGAAATAAAACAATTGTCTGTTAGATTGATTTTGACATAGAAAGAATTTCTTTCTGAGCTTCATTAACATTTTCTTGTTGGTATATCAAGCTGGGTGGTGTTAAAGATGATTTTTTACCACTTAAGGCTAAGTATGGAACACTAATTTTGTTTTTTGTAGTAATCTTTATAGTCCAATAGGGTCCCCAACACAGATAAGCAGCCCTTTTCTCTTTTCCCAGCTGCAGTCTGCAAAAGTGAATGTTTCCAGGAACAACAAAGAAGCAGCCCAAGAGTTTTTTTTCTCCTTTTCCCAGCTGCAGTCTTCAAAGATGAAAGTTTCCAAGGACAACCAAAGTCTTACCTGAGTCTGGGCTTCAAGCCAAGTTCCTTTAATAATAAATTGTAGTGCCGTAGTTCTCCATTAACACCATCTTCCAGCTTTTTAAATCCAAACTTATATTACAAGTCTCTTTTCTAAAATAGTCTCAAAAATACCTTAGTCCCCAAATTTCAAAGCTATATATTTGTATTGGTTCCAAATTAATCTTGTGATTTTCTCTGTTTTCCCCAAGCAATTAGTTATCCGCTTTTCTTTTTCTGAGGGAATGGGATGGAAATTCCCCTTCCCTCTCTCATCAGGGAGGATTCTTTGCTTTGGGTGTTTTTTTCCAGGAAAAAGTCTTAAAATCATAAAGAGAGGATATAGCCTCACCCAGTTCCAGCCACGCTGCTGAAAAGTTGCTCGTTAGTGCTTATTTTCTTTGGTTGTCAGCAGCTTATGACTGGCCACAGAAGTGGAGCCAATCTTTCCCCTGCTGATTTGGAGGGCTTCCTTGGGTCAAACAGAGGGGCTGTGATAAACGAGGATCCCCTCCTTCTTTGTCACCTCTCTGGGCAACTTTCAACCCTTTTTAGGGTCCCCAGTGGGGCAAAATCGAATGCAGAAGATGGAGCCTCGTCTTCCTGCACCCATTATCCCACGACACCTAACCGGAAGTCACTTTTAATTCTGACTTTTGCTTTTACATTCCTATCACAGTGGCACTGGAGGGAGGTCTTCCCTGCTACCACATCAATCAGCATCGAGGAGCTTGCAAGTATGGATTTTCCCAGTCCACAATATTGTTTTCATTCTTTCCAAAGATATTCCGGCTTCTTCCCAGAGGCAGACAATTTAACAAAGAACCTGAAAGCAATGCACAGGAGCTTAAAGTGATCAGAAGGGACAGTCCTTCACAAAACCCTTCTGCAGCTCTATAACAATGAGAAATAAGGGGCAATTATTAAGAATGAAAAGAAACCGAGGGAGTCTGACAAACGCAGTACAATACATTCAGACATGTTGTGGCACTGTGTTGCCAAAGCTACATCTAAGTGGTACAATGTAGTAATAATTACATTTGATTCAGGAGGGATTAAATAGGATTTTCCCAACATTTGCAAATTTCTTCAAAAAAAGTGTGGATGTTTTAAAGAAAATATGACTGTGGGAAAAAAGGGAAATAGAAATATTGATCTACTATTGACTAAACAGAGATATGACTTAGACTGATGCCCTTTAATCTTAAATTCTTAGAAGTTACTCTCTTCTGTTCAAAAAAAGAAGCAGGGAAATATTAAAACTAGATGCTTTTTCCTACTCAAGCTAACAAAGAAGAAAGTTCTACTTCCATAACCTTTCAGATGGGAAACAAGATCCTCATTTCTTAACTGTAAGGATAATTATCAGTTGGAACCATCTAATACAGGATGTGGTTAACTTTTCCGTCACTGGAACTTTATGAGAATCAGTGACATTTTGAAAGATATGCTCTGTTTTAACCACAAATTACTGGATTCAATGCTTGCATAAATGGTTGGAATTTTATCCTCTGCTGTATTCCAAAGGACAGAATAAAATAATAACAATAGTCCTCACTGGTTTAATATCCTTAAATTTGTGAGCAGACATAATGTTCCATTAGAAGCAGAAGCCACAGTTCATTGGCTTCTGTAGCATATGAATCCAGAAATTTATAAGTCTTGCTGGATTCACTGCACGTTGGCCAAAAGACATGAGAACAGTAACTTTGCCAGCTATTGCAATCTGCTAATATTTTGTGGTATCCTATCCCTGAATATGACGGTTGCATTTCATCTGGTAGAACTGATGCTTGTAGTCCCAGGTTCAATCCTTGTCATCTTCAAGAGAACAGAACAAGAGTATCATGAGGAAAGCTGGAAAAAGCACCCAAAAGATTTGCTTTGCAGAATGCTTTAGAGTGAATGAAGCAGTTTCTTTGAAACATTAAATTAACGGCATCTTTTGCAAGGCATGCATAGCTGTTTCAGTGCTCTCTCCTCTGGCACGTTCATGAATAGACATTTCCCTTTTGCTGGTGCTTCCAGCAAAAATAGAATTGCTTTCCAAGTAAACAAATGAACCTTGAAAATGATGCAGTTGCTTTAATGCTTTGCATTAATATACTTTGCAAAGCATGTATTTCAAATGCTTCATGCAGACTAATGTGCACTCTGTTTTTAAAGCCATTGACGATACTAAACATTGCCGCATCCAGTTGCAGCTAATTAGGCATTAACCTATTGTGCAATTAATTATTTTAATGAAGTTGATTTGATGTACTGTACTGTATGGGAACACTTCTATTTTCTGTCTGGAGGAACTTTTCTGAAACCGTGCCGAGAATTATGTGCAGATACGCAAAATATTTCTATTAATAGAACATTCATAATTTTCTTCACGCATGCCAATAGTATACTGAGTCTCTCATAACAAGGTTAAGAACCATTCTTTTTCCCTGAGAAAAGCATATTGAGTGGAAACAAGAAAACTTGCTCTTTATAATCACAAGTTTCCATAATACGCACCTTTTTTTGCCTACATGTTTTCAGACAGATCAAAATGCCTTATATGGCTCTTTCGATAGTCTTGTATCCCAAACTCCACCATACATAACCAGTTACCTTCAAATTAACATTTTTACTAAATCCATAAATTTGAGCATTTGCAGTATAATGGCTGTTCAGAAATAATACAAAATAATCACAACAGAGTTTGTAATTATTGGGTTTTAAAATAGGGAGCAGGCTATTTTGCAACATGGTTTATAGGAGAATGTTTTAGCACTAAAATATGACCCCATGCTTCAAAACTGCTGAAACAATGAACAAAGTTGAATTTGAAATGATAGTTTAAATAATGCAAAATGAGTACTGGCAAAACATACACATCCCAGGGTTCACATATTACAACAACATTTGACCTTTGAAATAAAATGTCCCTTTAGTAATTTTTGAGAGGAGACTATTGTTAAGATTTGGAGAAACTATGCTAATAGGATTTTTCTTTTGAATAACTTCACTGGGTTTTCTGTTTCTTTGTTCTGACACTATTCTGTAAGAACGCTGCCTCATTCATAAAGTCCTTAGCTATTGTCTAGATTTGATCAATTTTATGTCTGAGCGTTAATCTAGCAATTATGTCATAGATTTTGCAGAGAAATGAGCACTGATAAATTAAAGTGTATTTCAGATTCACATGCCATCACTCTTTTGCTCTTTGTAAAAAAAAATCATACTTTTTTAAAATAAGGGAAACAACCAAATCTTTTAAACTGAAATCAAACAAAACACACAGTTTTTGTGTTTTTGAATTATCTGTAAATATTGATTTGGCTACACAAAAGCAGAGGTGTGTTAATCTTAGATAACGTGCTCTGATTAATACTCAATTCAGATATGTCAGAAAACTCACTGTGGTAGGATACTTAGTATGTGTTCCCGATCGTGGATTTGGGAATGATTTTCTCAGGTCTTCTTGGCAGAGATATGAAAACTTGATGAATGAATACAAATATGAGCTGGCTCAATGCATGCATATAAATGTATACCCCAAAAGCTCTTTTTTAAAATCATTTGTCAGCAATAATCTCTTAGTTCAAGAGATATGACTGGCTTTGTTTGTATTAGTAATTAATCTAAGACAGCCAACTGAAAATCCTCCTTTGGATAAATCCTTGTAGGCTTGATGAACAAAAACATATTTAAAAATAGTACAGATATTAATATGCGAAGACAGCATACAAAATCACCATTCATTTGGACAAAGATCCAGTACAGCAATCCTATTAAATTACTCTCTGAGCTTGCTTGTTTTCTTTCTAGATGTTTCATTTCCCAACAAGGTAATTTCATCAGTGCTAGAAGATGGTTCTAGAAATGTCTTCAATAAAACGATCAAGCTCAGAGTGCACCAAGGACCCACAGTTTAACCCTAAGTTACACATACAGTATTCTCTTCTATTGGTAAATTATTCCTATCTTATGTTCTGATTCTGAGACACCATAAGTTGATTGGAGCATTGCTGGAGGTCCCAACCAATGGCACTGACTCATTAGCACCTTATAGCCTACTGACCAAGAAGGGCAATGTGGCACTGATGGACAGTGAGGCTTTACTTATTGCCCCTCTTAGACTATCCAGCTATCTGCTCTTTGTCTAGTAAACTGCTAATCTGAAATCACTTTTTTGCCTTTCTGCCCAGGCACATATGCATTCAGGACATGACTTTTTTTAAAAAAATTCTTCTGGTTGGGTACAGCTAGGTGCTAAAGTTGCTTATCCCTCTAATGTATGCTTTATTTCATTCCTGCTGTGGTTACAGTTATAATACCTGCTTCTTTAATCCTTGCTCAGGGTGGATTCTAACTGTCAGGAAACTCACATCCCCAATACTGAACACTTCAACCTGCAACACGAAGCAATCTTGCTGAGACATCAGAGGTGCATCCTTTACCTGTCTATGCTACTGCTGGCCTCTAATGTATGCATTGCAAATAAATTGTGGGAAATCAGCCCTCCCCAGAGAAACAAATATTTAGGGGAATATTAAAAAGGCAGAATACATTTCTCCAAAGAAATAATGGGAGAAAAAATCTAAGACAAAACCAGTCCCCAGAAACCAATCCCCCCTCTCTCTGTCCCAAGCAGAAACAGGTCTGTAGAAATGCAGATGTGATAATCCTTTCAGAAAAGATGGAGCCAGGGAGCTAGAAGCTGATGAGATTAGGAAGACAAAGACCCTTAAAATCTATATACCCCACCCAAACTCTAAAAGACATGACCTTTAGGACATAATAGGATTAACCCACATATACCAAAAAGGACACACTCAAAAGCTCAGGTCAGAGTTCATACCACAGGAACAGGAAACAACCTCAAAAACCCAAGAAGGTATAAAAACCCACTACTCCCAGCTACATGTGGTCAGCTTTCCCAGAGCCACCTTTCTGTCTGGCTCTGCTCTTCAATAAACCACAACATTCTTTATAAAGCAGTCTCCATTTTGTTTATTCCTGGCTTGGACTGGACCCTGATGAAGATTTTTCTTTCAACAAAATGAAAGTTGGTTTCCTGGGTCTCTTTGCCATCAGGAAGCTTGTCATTTACAGAATAATACCAATGCGAAAAGCTTTGCTCTGGTTCTTTAGATGGAAGATTTTGAAATTAGGTGCTTTAGCCCCTCTCCCAGCTTCTTCCTTTCTAACATGCTGGATCAGTTTTGATCTGAGGCCTCCAAAGCTGTTGTGTCCCCAGTAGGACTCTGCTTTCACAGGCTGCAGATAAACATAATGCAGGCGTAATCTTATTAAAAACAAATCGACAGGTTATTACAGCAAATGACTGCTGCTGCTTTAAACTGCAGAAGCATAGCAGAGTGAGGTCAAGATCAAGAGCACTACTGCTGATGGATAATTTTCTTGTAATATGGAGTGGAGGAAACGTTCTCTGCCCAAGCGAGGGAAGCGAGGAAGCATCAGCAGAACAGCATACCAAATGAATCTGCAACAGATGTGGATTTTGAA
>NW_015386301.1:586003-640346 GCF_001527695.2 Protobothrops mucrosquamatus
GCTTCTGGAGGCAGGTTGTTCCACTGGTTAATTGTTCTAACTGTCAGGAAGTTTCTCCTTAGTTCTAGATTGCTTCTCTCCTTGATTAGTTTCCACCCGTTGCTTCTTGTCCTGCCTCCAGGCGCTTTGGAAAATAGCTTGACTCCCTCTTCTTTATGGCAGCCCCTGAGATATTGGAACACTGCTATCATGTCCCCCCGCGTCCTTCTCTTCATTAAACTAGACATACCCAATTCCAGCAGCCGTTTCTTATATGCTTTAGCCTCCAGTCCCCTAATCATCTTTGTTGCTCTTCAGTTCAGACTTACAGCAGTTCATTTAGTGAAGTTACAACGGCACTGAAAAAAGTGAATTATGACTGTTTTTCACGCTTACAATTGTTGCAGCATCCCCATGGTCATATGATCAAATTCAGATGCTTGGCAAATGGTTCATATAACAAGTGCCTGGGAAATCAGAAGATTCAGGGAGTTCAAATGTATATAAAGATTTATTGCAAGCTTAAGCTCTCTACAAGAATCTGGCCAACTGACCGTTAAAAGAAATGCGGGAAAGATAAGAGAGGCATTCAAGGCGGGCTGGACTTAGATGTCTTGCGGGTGTGAAGGGACTTATGATGTGTTTGGCCCTTGTCTTGGACTCAGACTCGGTCATCTCTTACACATATTTATGACGGTTGCAGTGTCCCAGGGTCATGTGATCACCTTTTGTGACTTTCTGAAAAGCAAAGTCAATGGGGAAGCCAGATTCTCTTAACAACCGTCTTACTAACTTAACAACTGCAGTGATTCACTTAACAACTGTGGCAAGAAAGGTCATAAAATGGTGGCAAAATTCACTTATCAAATATCCCGCTTAGCAACATACATTTTGGATTCAGTTGTGGTCATAAGTTGAAGACCACCTGTATCCGTGAAAACTCCATTCTAAGTGAATGCAGGGACAGTAAACCTGTACATTAAGTCCCTGCAGCGTTCTTTGTAAGGTATTTCAGAAGTGGTTTGCCAGTCCTCCTTCCTAGGGCTGAGAGAGTGTGACTAGGCCAACATCATCCAGCTGGCTTTGTATCTAAGGCAAGTCTAGAACTCATGGTCTCCCAGTGTCTAATCTGATGCCTTAACCACTATACCAGAAATACCAGTAAGCGATACCAGTGGCTGAACTGTTTGCAAGATGTTTATAATTGATAGAAGGGAAAAAAATACCTTACATTTGTATCAGCCTTATGAAAAGGCTTCAGCTAAACTGAGATGTCAGAGCACTGGCTTTGAAATGTTAAATTTTTATTCCAAGAAAGTCACAGTAGCCATGTTGAATACATGATAGAACCTCTTTGGCTTCATGGAGGCTTGATATGGACTTTCATATACAACACTGACCAGTGTTTATTTTGTTTCATGCACTTGTGTGTGTTTTTTTTAATGCATTTGAGTATTGCATGGCTCGGGTGTTTAAATAACTTGACAAACAAATGCAGAAAAAAATGATTTGGAGCTAAAATGAGTGAGAGGGCCTGAAGCAAAAGTTCAGAGTGTTAATAAAGAATAGACATTAGGTACCTACTGCATTTTAAAACTCCAGCAAAAAACATGAAACAGAAAGCTAACTATCCTTACAATTTCATTTGGATTGGGTTAGTGATTTTTTTTTAATTGTCCGATATAACACTGTAGTTTCAGAACAACATTTGAGAGATTTTTTTAAAAAAAAATTCAATTGCATTAGTGCCTAATAACTGATTGTAGCAAAAAACAAGAATAGCATAAATATTTTTGTTCAAATGTTCAGAGTCAATTTGAACCAATCTGTTGGTCTACAAGTAATTACTCCCTAAACAGGATTTGTGCTGTGTATTGTTAAAAAGCTGTAAAGACAGATATATAAGTTCTTTTCTTTGTTATGTGGGAGCAGAATAGTGAATATCTTTGAAGGACAGTTCCAAAAAAGAAAAATTCTAACTTGTTTTCAACAGATGAATATCATACTTATCCAGTTATTTTTAGAAATTTCACAGACAGCCTTCACAATACAAAAATGAACATTTAGAAGATATAATTCACTTTATTAAAAAGTAACTGCCTTATAAACCAATATCACTCCACTTTTAATTCTGAGAAATACGTTTTTTGCATTTTTGAAAAAGATTGCCAGAGACATCGAAATAAACTTCAGATCTGCCATGTTTTTTGGTGTCCAAATCATGTGCATATCCAAAGAACCACAGGCTAATGTCACAGCCTCAAATATTACGGATAAATGCCAAACGGTACATTTGAGTTTGTATAATTGAAAATGCAGCCTTTTGCTATCCAAAGCTATCCCATTTCAAGTTTTTATACACAGCCTGACATTTCCTATCTACATTGGAAATGGAATACAAAACACAAGGAAAAAAAAAGACAAATTCTAATTGCAGGAACCCAAGAGATCCTTTGGCTTTCAGAGCCATTTGCAATTATGGCTGCACATCTAAGATTTTTCTGTCTGTTCCACAAAATAAGGATCCATTTTTAATCTCATTATAGAACCCTCATACCCATTTTTCAGATTAAAGAGGCCCCTGATTTTTAAGCAATTACTGCAAAAATAAAAACTCTTGAGTACGGTAAAACTTCCAATCCAAGCATCACATTCATTTATTTCAAAACCTACCATTTTCAACACTGAGTAACATTTCTAAAGAAATGTTGGCAGTGTAGTGGGTTTCTGCTAGGACCATAACATATATCAGCCAAAGTAATTATTACTATAGGGAAAAGTGCTATTCCTGTTTTAGATTTGCAGATCAGATTTGGAACAATTGCAACCACTGCTTGTCCAAATTGATAATTGGTTACAAGTTGCAGAAAAGAATTTCATAAAAACAGATAAAGAATAGTCTGAGAAACAGAAAGTAATTATGATATCCCAGAAGCTATCAAGTAAAGAATCTTATGGGGGAAAAATCTGTTTCCATTAAGTTCTCTCAATCTCTAAGTTGCATTAACAGAGGGATTCAATCAAGATCACATGAGGTACTAATACCGCTCTATAAAGCCTCAGTAAGACCACACCTAGAATACTGCAACCAGTTTTGGTCTCCACACTATAAAAAAGATGTTGTGATTCTAGAAAAAGAGATTAGGGGACTGGAGGCTAAAACATATGAAGAAGGGTTATAGGAACTGGGCCCAGCTAGTCTAGTGAAGAGAAGGACCAGGGGAGACATGATAGCAGTGTTCCAGTGAGGGGCTGTCACAGAGAGGAGGGAGTCAGGCTATTCTCCAAAGCACCTGAAGGCCAGACAAGGAATAACGGATGGAAACTGATCAAGGAGAGATTCAACCTAGAAACAAGGAGAAATGTTCTAACAGTGAGAACAATCAACCAATGGAACAGATTGCCTTCAGATGTTGTGGGAGCTTCATCACTGGAGGCTTTCAAGAAGAGACTGGACTGCCATCTGTCAAAAATGGTGTTGGGACACCTGCTTGGGTGGGGGTTTGGGCTAGATGACCTACAACAGGGGTGTCAAACTGCCACCCACGGGCTGGATGCGTCACGTGGAAGCCGTGGCCACCCCATTGTCGGCAATGGCAAAACTGTCCCAATACGTTGCACGATGTTACGTGACGTCGCAAGTTTGACATGTCTGACCTACAAGGTCCCTTCCAACTCTGTTATTCTATTCTATTCTTGGTGAAACAGAAGAAATCATCAGGGTTTCATTGCTGCACATATTTAGCATGTTAGAAATACAGAGTCGCTCGCCGCTGTGCTATTAGTAATGCCCTATGTGCTTCCATCAGCCATCCTATATGGAAAATATAAAAATATATCATTGATTGAAAGACACAGTACTGTGGCTCAGGCGAGATGGAGACTGTTGGACACATACTCATTCGATGCTCTTTTTATAGAAATATTTGAAAAAAACATATCCTCCCAATAATAGATAGGTATCCTGGCCATTCTAGCATTCCCTATTTCCAGTTTATCCTTGCTTAAAGATGAATAGACTGTGATTACAGTACAGGTGGCTAGATTCTGCGCAGCAGCACTACGCTTTCGTTGGAAACACGTGAATTAATCCATCATAGCTATTTTACCCAATTAATGTGGCAAACCCTTTTGCATTGCCAGTCTTTTGCATTTTAGTGTTTAATGACTACGGAATTCACAGTTTAAGGATTGATATTATAGCATACTTAGGCCATGCTGTGTTTTGCTCATCTGTAACTGACAGATTGGATGGTAAATTATGATTTTAATATAGATTTTATCTGCTATTTATTATTTTATTCTAGAATTTTTAACTGAATATTCCTTGAGTATTTTTAACTTGCTCTGGTCTCTGGCCTCTGACTGTACTGTAATATACATTGACTTGACTGAAATCATCAGTGTCTGCTTTTAGGTGTGAGAAAGTTGTGTATTCAAGATGGAATTGAGGCAGAGGGCAAATTCTTCTTTTAAAAAGAAAAGAGAAGAAAGAGAATGTATGCAGGTAAGGTAAGCAAGTTAACTTCTATAGGCTTACAGCTCTTGATCTGAGACTGCATCTGAGTGAGATTAATCACTTGGAAGGATAATGACGACACATGATTAATGGAAAAATTGGAAACTTCCTTGTAGCAATGCTTCAATTCTAAAACACAGTAAGTAGATTTTCAAAATAGATTTTGAAACTTCTTTTCCCTCCAGCTGGCCAATAGGAGGTCTTCAAAAATTTATTCAGTCACCCGCTCTGTCTCGACTTCTGATGATCCTAGCATGACTATAACTTTGGGAAGATGACAAAAAAATATATCTCCCAGGGTATGCCAGAGGGGTACCCAGGTCTCAGCCCTATTCTTTGCCAGCCAAATGGTGTCATCAGATGCCTGCAATCATGAGTTGGAGAAGGAGAGAATGGATGGAATAAATTAGCCAGGTTTTCAGTGACTGTTGTAGCCTGGAGACAGACATGACAGGATGACACATAATCCTTAACATCACAACTCACCCTTGATCACCAGAACTGAGTACCAGATGCAACATTCTAAAGAGATAACCATTCCCTGCAATTATATTCTTATGGCAAGGTTGCAGAATTTCTTGCATGATAGGGAAGATTATATATAATGTCCATCAGGAAACAACTGTCGTTCAGTCATAAAGAAAGGGTGGATTCTTTTTCTGGATCTTGCTGGAGGTCATCCATTTGAGTCCTAACATACTGTATTGGTCTCGTTGCTGCAATTTTACTTGATCCAAGAGATCTACTGCTTACCACCCGTCCTCCAGCCTTTTAGGATTTTTTTTTTTCTGAAGGAGAGTGCAAAATTATTTGGTTTCAAGATTGTGTATCACATATTATATTCTGTCTCACAAGAGAGTTCATAAGGCAATTTGTCCTGTGAGCCAGAAATATGAGTGATATATGACTTCGGAGGAAGCAGTAGAGGACTGAAAACTGATGACCACAGCAATTAAGAGCAGATATAAAAACCACTAGTAGAATAGAATAGAATAGAATAGGATAGGATAGGATAGGATAGGATAGGATAGGACAGGACAGGACAGGACAGGACAGGACAGGACAGGACAGGACAGAATAATGGAGTTGGAAGTTGGAATTTATTTTAACTCTGGTCAAATAAATTTACTTTATATTGGTTCCATTTACTTTTTAAAAGCTTGATCTTTAATCCCATCAAATAATGTCCCACAAGTTGATTTCTTATTATTTTCTTTTTATATCCTTTAGGAACAACTTCAGTAGTTTAACATATCCCATCCATAACTCCACATAAGAAGACTTTTCGGATCACTATTCTGATCTTTTATTTGTATGTCCACTTTAGACATTAGCCAGTTTCAAATGTAAAGTAATTGTGGCATCTTTCTCTATATCATTCTTGTAGTCCAGCATGTTTTAATCCATTTTCAAATCCACAATTTTTTCCATATCACTCTTGTAAACTGGGATTTTTAAAACTTTTCAAATCTACATTCAAATCAGGNAAGTTTCTCCTTAGTTCTAGATTGCTTCTCTCCTTGATTAGTTTCCACCCGTTGCTTCTTGTCCTGCCTCCAGGCGCTTTGGAAAATAGCTTGACTCCCTCTTCTTTATGGCAGCCCCTGAGATATTGGAACACTGCTATCATGTCCCCCCTCGTCCTTCTCTTCATTAAACTAGACATACCCAATTCCAGCAGCCGTTTCTTATATGCTTTAGCCTCCAGTCCCCTAATCATCTTTGTTGCTCTTCAGTTCAGACTTACAGCAGTTCATTTAGTGAAGTTACAACGGCACTGAAAAAAGTGAATTATGACTGTTTTTCACGCTTACAATTGTTGCAGCATCCCCATGGTCATATGATCAAAATTCAGATGCTTGGCAAATGGTTCATATAACAAGTGCCTGGGAAATCAGAAGATTCAGGGAGTTCAAATGTATATAAAGATTTATTGCAAGCTTAAGCTCTCTACAAGAATCTGGCCAACTGACCGTTAAAAGAAATGCGGGAAAGATAAGAGAGGCATTCAAGGCGGGCTGGACTTAGATCTCTTGCGGGCGTGAAGGGACTTATTATGTGTTTGGCCCTTGTCTTGGACTCAGACCCGATCATCTCTTACACATATTTATGACGGTTGCAGTGTCCCAGGGTCATGTGATCACCTTTTAGACTTTCTGAAAAGCAAAGTCAATGGGGAAGCCAGATTCTCTTAACAACCGTCTTTCTAACTTAACAACTGCAGTGATTCACTTAACAACTGTGGCAAGAAAGGTCATAAAATGGGGGCAAAATTCACTTATCAAATATCCCGCTTAGCAACATACATTTTGGATTCAGTTGTGGTCATAAGTTGAGGACCACCTGCATCCGTGAAAACTCCATTCTAAGTGAATGCAGGGACAGTAAACCTCTACATTAAGTCCCTGCAGCGTTCTTTGTAAGGTATTTCAGAAGTGGCTTGCCAGTCCTCCTTCCTAGGGCTGAGAGAGTGTGACTAGGCCAACATCATCCAGCTGGCTTTGTATCTAAGGCAAGTCTAGAACTCATGGTCTCCCAGTGTCTAATCTGATGCCTTAACCACTATACCAGAAATACCAGTAAGCGATACCAGTGGCTGAACTGTTTGCAAGATGTTTATAATTGATAGAAGGGAAAAAAATATCTTACATTTGTATCAGCCTTATGAAAAGGCTTCAGCTAAACTGAGATGTCAGAGCACTGGCTTTGAAATGTTAATTTTTTATTCCAAGAAAGTCACAGTAGCCATGTTGAATACATGATAGAACCTCTTTGGCTTCATGGAGGCTTGATATGGACTTTCATATACAACACTGACCAGTGTTTATTTTGTTTCATGCATTTGTGTGTGTTTTTTTTAATGCATTTGAGTATTGCATGGCTCGGGTGTTTAAATAATTTGACAAACAAATGCAGAAAAAAATGATTTGGAGCTAAAATGAGTGAGAGGGCCTGAAGCAAAAGTTCAGAGTGTTAATAAAGAATAGACATTAGGTACCTACTGCCTTTTAAAACTCCAGCAAAAAACATGAAACAGAAAGCTAACTATCCTTACAATTTCATTTGGATTGGGTTAGTGATTTTTTTTTAATTGTCCGATATAACACTGTAGTTTCAGAACAACATTTGAGAGATTTTTTTTTTAAAAAAAATTCAATTGCATTAGTGCCTAATAACTGATTGTAGCAAAAAACAAGAATAGCATAAATATTTTTGTTCAAATGTTCAGAGTCAATTTGAACCAATCTGTTGGTCTACAAGTAATTACTCCCTAAACAGGATTTGTGCTGTGTATTGTTAAAAAGCTGTAAAGACAGATATATAAGTTCTTTTCTTTGTTATGTGGGAGCAGAATAGTGAATATCTTTGAAGGACAGTTCCAAAAAAGAAAAATTCTAACTTGTTTTCAACAGATGAATATCATACTTATCCAGTTATTTTTAGAAATTTCACAGACAGCCTTCAGAATACAAAAATGAACATTTAGAAGATATAATTCACTTTATTAAAAAGTAACTGCCCTATAAACCAATATCACTCTACTTTTAATTCTGAGAAATACGTTTTTTGCATTTTTGAAAAAGATTGCCAGAGACATCGAAATAAACTTCAGATCTGCCATATTTTTTTTTGGTGTCCAAATCATGTGCATATCCAAAGAACCACAGGCTAATGTCACAGCCTCAAATATTATGGATAAATGCCAAACGGTACATTTGAGTTTGTATAATTGAAATTGCAGCCTTTTGCTATCCAAAGCTATCCTATTTCAAGTTTTTATACACAGCCTGACATTTCCTATCTACATTGGAGATGGGATACAAAACACAAGGAAAAAAAAAGACAAATTCTAAATTGCAGGAGCCCAAGAGATCCTTTGGCTTTCAGAGCCATTTGCAATTATGGCTACACATCTAAGATTTTTCTGTCTGTTCCACAAAATAAGGATCCATTTTTTAATCTCATTATAGAACCCTCATACCCATTTTTCAGATCAAAGGGGCCCCTGATTTTTAAGCAATTACTGCAAAAATAAAAACTCTTGAGTACGGTAAAACTTCCAATCCAAGCATCACATTCATTTATTTCAAAACCTACCATTTTCAACACTGAGTAACATTTCTAAAGAAATGTTGGCAGTGTAGTGGGTTTCTGCTAGGACCATAACATATATCAGCCAAAGTAATTATTACTATAGGGAAAAGTGCTATTCCTGTTTTAGATTTGCAGATCAGATTTGGAACAATTGCAACCACTGCTTGTCCAAATTGATAATTGGTTACAAGTTGCAGAAAAGAATTTCATAAAAACAGATAAAAAATAGTCTGAGAAACAGAAAGTAATTATGATATCCCAGAAGCTATCAAGTAAAGAATCTTATGGGGGAAAAATCTGTTTCCATTAAGTTCTCTCTATCTCTAAGTTGCATTAACAGAGGGATTCAATCAAGATCACATGAGGTACTAATACCGCTCTATAAAGCCTCAGTAAGACCACACCTAGAATACTGCAACCAGTTTTGGTCTCCACACTATAAAAAAGATGTTGTGATTCTAGAAAAAGAGATTAGGGGACTGGAGGCTAAAACATAAGAAGAACGGTTATAGGAACTGGGCCCGGCTAGTCTAGTGAAGAGAAGGACCAGGGGAGACATGATAGCAGTGTTCCAGTGAGGGGCTGTCACAGAGAGGAGAGAGTCAGGCTATTCTCCAAAGCACCTAAAGGCCAGACAAGGAATAATGGATGGAAACTGATCAAGGAGAGATTCAACCTAGAAACAAGGAGAAATGTTCTAACAGTGAGAACAATCAACCAATGGAACAGATTGCCTTCAGATGTTGTGGGAGCTTCATCACTGGAGGCTTTCAAGAAGAGACTGGACTGCCATCTGTCAAAAATGGTGTTGGGACTCCTGCTTGGGTGGGGGTTTGGGCTAGATGACCTACAACAGGGGTGTCAAACTGCCACCCACGGGCTGGATGCATCACGTGGAAGCCGTGGTCACCCCATTGTCGGCAATGGCAAAACTGTCCCGATACGTTGCACGACGTTACGTGACGTCGCAAGTTTGACATGTCTGACCTACAAAGTCCCTTCCAACTCTGTTATTCTGTTCTATTCTTGATGAAACAGAAGAAATCATCAGGGTTTCATTGCTGCACATATTTAGCATGTTAGAAATACAGAGTCACTCGCCGCTGTGCTATTAGTAATGCCCTATGTGCTTCCATCAGCCATCCTATATGGAAAATATAAAAATATATCATTGATTGAAAGACACAGTACTGTGGCTCAGGCGAGATGGAGACTGTTGGACACATACTCATTCGATGCTCTTTTTATAGAAATATTTGAAAAAAACATATCCTCCCAATAATAGATAGGTATCCTGGCCATTCTAGCATTCCCTATTTCCAGTTTATCCTTGCTTAAAGATGAATAGACTGTGATTACAGTACAGGTGGCTAGATTCTGCGCAGCAGCACTGTGCTTTCGTTGGAAACACGTGAATTAATCCATCATAGCTATTTTACCCAATTAATGTGGCAAACCCTTTTGCATTGCCAGTCTTTTGCATTTTAGTGTTTAATGACTACGGAATTCACAGTTTAAGGATTGATATTATAGCATACTTAGGCCATGCTGTGTTTTGCTCATCTGTAACTGACAGATTGGATGGTAAATTATGATTTTAATATAGATTTTATCTGCTATTTATTATTTTATTCTAGAATTTTTAACTGAATATTCCTTGAGTATTTTTAACTTGCTCTGGCCTCTGGCCTCTGACTGTACTGTAATATACATTGACTTGACTGAAATCATCAGTGTCTGCTTTTAGGTGTGAGAAAGTTGTGTATTCAAGATGGAATTGAGGCAGAGGGCGAATTCTTCTTTTAAAAAGAAAAGAGAAGAAAGAGAATGTATGCAGGTAAGGTAAGCAAGTTAACTTCTATAGGCTTACAGCTCTTGATCTGAGACTGCATCTGAGTGAGATTAATCACTTGGAAGGATAATGACGACACATGATTAATGGAAAAATTGGAAACTTCCTTGTAGCAATGCTTCAATTCTAAAGCACCAATGGTTCTGGGTGATTTACATTGAACCATTTAAATACATTAAAACACAGTAAGTAGATTTTCAAAATAGATTTTGAAACTTCTTTTCCCTCCAGCTGGCCAATAGGAGGTCTTCAAAAATTTATTCAGTCACCCGCTCTGTCTCGACTTCTGATGATCCTAGCATGACTATAACTTTGGGAAGATGACAAAAAATATATCTCCCAGGGTATGCCAGAGGGGTACCCAGGTCTCAGCCCTATTCTTTGCCAGCCAAATGGTGTCATCAGATGCCTGCAATCATGAGTTGGAGAAGGAGAGAATGGATGGAATAAATTAGCCAGGTTTTCAGTGACTGTTGTAGCCTGGAGACAGACATGACAGGATGACACATAATCCTTAACATCACAACTCACCCTTGATCACCAGAACTGAGTACCAGATGCAACATTCTAAAGAGATAACCATTCCCTGCAATTATATTCTTATGGCAAGGTTGCAGAATTTCTTGCATGATAGGGAAGATTACATATAATGTCCATCGGGAAACAACTGTCGTTCAGTCATAAAGAAAGGGTGGATTCTTTTTCTGGATCTTGCTGGAGGTCATCCATTTGAGTCCTAACATACTGTATTGGTCTCGTTGCTGCAATTTTACTTGATCCAAGAGATCTACTGCTTACCACCCGTCCTCCAGCCTTTTAGGATTTTTTTTTTCTGAAGGAGAGTGCAAAATTATTTGGTTTCAAGATTGTGTATCACATATTATATTCTGTCTCACAAGAGAGTTCATAAGGCAATTTGTCCTGTGAGCCAGAAATATGAGTGATATATGACTTCGGAGGAAGCAGTGGAGGACTGAAAACTGATGACCACAGCAATTAAGAGCAGATATAAAAACCACTAGTAGAATAGAATAGAATAGAATAGAATAGAATAGAATAGAATAGGATAGGATAGGATAGGATAGGACAGGACAGGACAGAATAATGGAGTTGGAAGTTGGAATTTATTTTAACTCTGGTCAAATAAATTTACTTTATATTGGTTCCATTTACTTTTTAAAAGCTTGATCTTTAATCCCATCAAATAATGTCCCACAAGTTGATTTCTTATTATTTTCTTTTTATATCCTTTAGGAACAACTTCAGTAGTTTAACATATCCCATCCATAACTCCACATAAGAAGACTTTTTCCTAGTGATAAGACTAGAAAATAAACATACAGGTGAAATCTGTAATCGGTCAAAGTTTACATTTCATTAACACCGTAGAAAGAGATATAGTAAGAACATCAGGTCGTACAAAATTAGGTAAAAGTTTAGGTGTTAAAAAAGGTATAGTGAGAACATTTGACCCTAAAAATTTTGAAAAGTTTAGATGTAAGTTTAGTCCCTCAGTATTTGTTTATCCAGTAAAATCTATTCTTCTTCTATGTCCTCTGTTAAATTCATCTTTGTAGTATCAGACAATCTTTTAGGTAATTCCTGAAAACATTGTACCCAAACAGCCTTAATTTCTTCTATAGTCAAATAGTTTTGTTCCAGGTCTCTTCTTTAACTGCAATTTTTAGTTCTCTCTAGTTCCTTTTGGTCAATGTCCCTCTTATCATATGTGTATCTTCCAATCAACAGAACTTTCCCATGAGAGTATTTTCAGTTAATTTCAAAGTCTTCATATATTCAATAAATAGTCTTTCAAGCCCACCTAGCTCTTTAAATTTCCAAAATAAATATTCTAGTCCGTAAGATGCAGAAAATCAAGAAGAATCTACTTCCTAAAGTATTTTAGAGAGGAAGAAAGTAAACCCAGTGTCTGTCTTGAAGGTGCCAAACCAGACCTAGGTAAAATGATTTTCTCCTGCTCCCAAGCTCTCAAATCCACTGGAGATTGCTATTTTTGTGATTCCTTTGTATAAAGAGGTAAAGCAGCTATCTACCTATGTATTAGCTCCATTGGATAAAAACAAAACACTCAGAATCAGGGGTCAACATTTAAGCTGCATTACACGGGGAAGAATCATCTATATTGTTTCGCTTCATTTCTAACTAAATTGTTTTCCCACTTGTTAGAAGAATGCGTATGTCTTTTCATGAAATGAAGCACGGTCATTCTCAGATTCTACATTTGTAATTTTAGTGTAGAACTTTGCAGCCCCAGTCCATTACATGTTTATTTTGTTTATTTATTTATTAAGAAAATTTTTATGGCCACTCAACTCACTCACAGTGACTCCAGGCTTATAGAAGTAAAACCCTAAATACAAAACCCTTCAACAACAACAATCAAACAAACCACACGATGGGCTCTGTATCATCTAGGGTCCCCTGGTCTGTGAGCAAACCATATCTTCAAAAGAGTTTCAAAGTGGGTCCAATCTTATCTCTGTGGGGATGATGTTCTACAGGGAAGGAGTCACCACAGAGAAAGCCTTCTTCTTGGTCCCACTAGATGGACCTCCTTAAGAGAGGAGACCGTAACATACCCTGCCTCCCCACTCTGGTATGTTATGTTGACTAGGCCTCAGTGGCTGATAGGAATATGGCTCGTATTTGGTTGTGTTAGATTTTCAATTCACTCACTTCCTTCTCAAACAGGGATAATATTTCAAGGCAACTGTATAAGCTTCTTGTATAGCAGAAATTTCAACTAAGTTATTGGAGGGGTAATAAATAAAACACCTTATTTAGTGTGAAACTCACATTCACGCAAAGCTATAGATAATGCAAAGAGGAAAATCTCACTGAAGTTGAATGTAGATGTTCTTATCCCTTCCTGTGAATCTCTCAAAAATATCTAGACAAAGAAGATGAACCGAAATTTTTTCAAACAAATGGCTGACCTTTCCATCAAAGAAAGAAATACCATATTACTGAAATAAGGACACTTAGCATGAAGAAATAACCACTAATCTAGGCCTCCATTTGAAGCAGGAACAGTAGCTTTCGCTTTCTAAAGCAACTGTCTGGACCCACTCCAAGGCTATAAAATAATATGTATAAGAACAAATACAGTAAATTGTCACTCTTCCCTCCCACTTATGTATAAATTTAAACCAAATAACAGCAATGAGAATGGGCAGCTGGCCTTTTAAGCTGCCAGCTCTGATAATGCCTCCGCAAAATAAAACTTTACTCTCTTCCCCTCCTCCTTACCCAGCTATTTCTCCTCTTCTCCCCCCACCCCCCAGCTTCGCCCTAGTTTTGTTTTGTTTCTTCCAAGTTCCATTTTCAAGTAAGTGAACCATTTAAAAATGAAACACTACAATGATGAACGGAGTTGAGCAGAACACAGCAACAAGCCTAGAGCAACACAGAGACTTTTAATTTTTTTTCCCCCTGGCTCCCATCTCTCTTATGTCTGTCGGTGATGGATGAGATGGCCAAAAAACCCAAAAAGAATGGGGAAGAGGAAGGGAGGGGAAACATTTCTGAATGCTTAAGGAGCTTGTTGTCAGTGCAAAACAAAAAACAAAAAACGATCCGTATCTGTATCAGAGGACTGAAATGTCTAAAGGGGCTCTCTGACTTCCAGCTGTCCATTTTCTTTTTGCTATCATCGTTTTTGAAAAAGGAACAAATGGAAGCTGTTTAGTCTGAAATTTGAAAAGCTTAGCTCCTCATTTGTAAAGTCGACATGTGCACTGTGCTGTTCCAATTATATTCCATACCTAATGGTGTGTTTTCAGCCTTTTAATTTTTTTTTTATTACTTGCTGGAGCACTACGTAGAAAACAAATCAAATGCATACCAGGAGGAGGGGAAATTGGTGTATTTATTGTATTAGAATAAGAATGGCAAGTTATAGTAAAAGACGCAGGAACATCTTCAGTTTTGATATACAGATAGTCCTCAACTTATAACTATTCATTAAGTGATCGTTTGAAGTTACAGCGGCACTGAAAAAAAGTGACTTAAAACAACTCCACACATTTACGACCATCACAGCATCTTCATGGTCACGTGATCAAAATTTCAGGGTTTTGGCAATCGGCATTTATTTACAATTGTTGCAGTTCCCAAGTAACATCACTGCCATTTGTGACCTTCCCAGACTGCTTCTGAGACGCAAAGTCCAGAGATGGGAAGCTGGATAACCTCAATTATAGAGCGATTCACTTAAAACTGCAGTGATTCACTTAACAACTATGGCAAAAACGTCATAAATTCGGGCATGATTACTTAACAGCCATCTTGCTTAGCATCGAAAATTCTGGTTCCAATTTTGGTCGTAAGTCGAGAATTACCTGAGAATTCATCTATCACCGCTATCTTGTTTGCAGTTGTTCAAAGTTAGTTCTAAAATACTTGGAGGACCACTGGGTATTATCCCAAATACAAACCAATAAGTTAATCTCTCCTTGAAGAGTGTAGCAGCAATGGCAGCAGAAATAATCAACCACTCCATATAAATGTTGCTTAGAAAATTAAGAGAGCTAAGACCATTTGCTCTGCATTTGTCTTTTCTTTTGTATACTGTGTGTGTCTGTGTGGGGGGGGGAGGTATATATATGTTAGTCTGAAGCTTACTCTTCTATACTGATTTTTTTTTGTTATATCTTTGGTTATATCTTTTAACAATAATAATAAGGGAAGGGACTTTGGAGATCATTTAGTCCAACACCCTACTCAGGCAGAAAACCCTATACCATTTCAGACAAAATTTTAATCCTGTTTGGTACCTAAACCAAGCAAGGTGAGCAAATTTCTTAAAACAAGACTTAGTCTGCTTATTCAGAAATACCCCATCTGGTCTGTAATGTTATTCCTTTAGATGTATGCTGAACTTACTCTCTTTTGAGCCAACTAAAAAATTCTAGGTTCTTTATTCATTACATATTTCATCTGTTTGTTTAGAGACTCTCTCGCAAGATACTATAGGACCTTTGTGGCGGGTCATACTTTTTTTGCAATTTTGCAGTGGATAGTGATGTTGGATCATGTAGAAAACAAACCATAAATTTAAGCTCCATTTACCTGTTATTTTTCAGTAGAATCTGCACTGATTATAATTCTCTCCAATACTTAAATTGCAGCCAGGCCAAAATGATTGCTCCCTTATTAAAGAAGGCAATAGAGGAGCACTGATTTGGATAAACTTGGAAGGAGCCAGTGGCTGGAGTTAAATTAAGTCCCTCTCATTATGCATCATTTGAAAATTGAGTCCACCCTGTCAGAAAACTACTGTGTACACGAATCTTAACATAATTGTTAAACAGACTGTGTTCTGCCTATTTCATTTTTTTCTTAACATTCTGAAAGAGTTGGCAATCATATTCATGTCACCTGTCTTTTTGCTTCATTCTGTAGGATCTACATTGATTAGAGAAACTAGCAAATAAGAGAAGAAATAAAAATGTATATTTATGGGGTTATAGTCTTCTATATTCTCATTCATGTTCTAAATCATGGAAATTTCATCTGAACCTTTGATTCAGGGACTCCAGAATATTCATGTATCTTTAAAAAGTACTGAAATATCACAGCTTCAAGATAAACCAGGCTTTATTTTCACACTTCAGTTACCTTTTTGATCTTCAATAAAAGCAAGCAGAAGATAAACACAACACCAGGTTTTTGGTTTGCACCCAAAAAGATGATATCTGGGAAAGAGAACATATGAGAAATTTAAATCTTCTAGCTCGTTCATATCTAGAACTACTGTTTACAATACAGATTATTAAAAGTGAGATTTGTTACAATTCATGAAATTTATTATGTTAGAATGACACAAAGCTCTGACAATTGTTTCCAGAGCTTTGTGTCATTGTTAATGTAAAATAGATTTCAGCTTAATTGTGCCAGTCTTGGAGATAATGTAGTAGAATTTGAATATATATACTAAATTTTCTTAAGAGAGCCAAATATGTGACAGACCACTTTAAGCATTTCTGTGATAGGCTACCTGATAGCATAAGTGGGTTCCTTCTACATTTGTGTCTTCCTCTTTATATTACAGGTAATTCCCAAGTTACGAGAGTTCCCTTAGCGAACGTTTGAAGTTATGTGATAAGCACCCCCTAGTGTTTATGAAAAAGTCCTGAAATTAAAAATGTTTCCATGTCATGGCAGTCATTCACCCTTACGAATGACTGCAGTGGTACTGCAACATTCACCCTGGCTATTCTCTCCCCCCCCCCCGGGTCTCCCTAGGTACTAGGCCTGTGGATACTCACCTTGTGAAGATCAAGAAATCCTTTGCTTTCTTGCTGTTTTGCTGCTTCCTTCAGTGCATTCACAGAGAATGGAGGCCTAAAGTAATGCAAGATCACACGAGATCAGTGGCATGAGATCTCATGCTGCTGATCTTGTGTGATCTCATGGTAGTTTAGGCCTTGTCCTCTGCAACAGAGAATGGAATGGAAGCTGAGAAAGAAGGGACGTCTGGAGACACATAAAAGCCTCCTCTGACCTCCATTCTGGGCTTCAGAAGCACACACTTATCAGACCTCTGGCGTCCCACTGAAGCATCCCCCTCTGTCATTTCCAGGCAACAGCCTCTGATGCCTAGAAATGACACTAGGGGATGCTTTAGCGGGGCTCCGGAGGCCCAGTCCGGCCATTGGAGGCCTTTTCCAGGCCACTGCTGCCCAGAAAGGACATCAGGGGATGCTTCAACGGGCCTCCAGAGGCCAATTCTGGGCCTCTGAGGTCTCCTTCAGGCCTCTGAGGTCCAAAACGGAGGTCCGTTCTGGGCCTTGGAGGTCCGTTCTGGGCCTTGGAGGCCAGGGAGGCGGCCACATGCTTCTGGATGTCTGTTCTGGGCTTCGGGGGCCTCCCTCTGCTCTTGCCGGTAGCAGAAAAAGAAGAAGACAGATCTTCTGGAGAGGAGACAGATCTTCACAAGTAAGTGATCTAGCGTGGCAGGATGGGGAGGAGCAATTTTGGGCACCCTGGGGAGGGAGCATGAGGTATTTCAGTGGGTCTGGGGAGGTCTTGGGTGATCTGAAGATGGCCTGTTTCGTAACTAGGCCCCCCATGGCCTTCCCAATTCTGAGATACCTCATGTTCACTTAACGAGCCACGTATTTGCTCACACATTAAATTAGTGAATGTGTGGGCGAAAGCTGGGAGTGAATCACATTCAAGGTATGAGATTCACTCCTACAAATTGAGTTACAAATGGAATGGACAGGCTCCATTACATTTGTAACTCGAGGGCCACCTGTACATGCTGAAGTAATGAATTGAAATCATAATATATAGTGTATTTAAGTAATGCAACACTTTTTTTCTAAATATATTTCAGATTCTTCTTCTTCTTCCACTTTTGTCAGAAGCATTGAAGTACTTCCGGGTTGAAAGGATTACCTTTGCCCTGGGGACGCCTAGTTGGTGGCTCCTTTCATGTCCCCAGCAGGAAGTGAAACACGAGAGTTGAACCCCACCCTACAGCAGCTCTCAGGTCTCAAACATGGGTTTGCTAACTTCCTGGCCAGCATCCCAATCACTCAAAGCCACCATGCTCCCCTCCTGTACCTTGACTCAGACATTTAGAAAATCAGCGTTAAAATATCAACATTGGTTTTACGCTAGGAATGGAGAGAATAAAAAGTCAATTCTCACTGTTTGGCTGAAAGATGAATAAGGCCATTTAAAAAGACCTCCAAAAGAGAGAATGGCTCCATCAGAACTGGTGATATCTAGAGTTACTTGTTCTTTTTTAATAGTTAAAAGTCTTTTATGTTGCTTCCTTCGCATATAGATAGTGCTCAAGTTATAACCATAATTGAGCCCCACAATAGTAGTAAGTCATGATCATCTTAAAGCAGGTCACTATGTGACTGGATGAAATTTGATGACTTTTTTTTGCAGTGCTCATTAACATGGCGGTCATAAAGCAAATGCCATGATCATTCATGACCACTGTGGTCATTAAGTGAACCCATTGCTCATTAAGGACCAGGTCTTGTCAGAAATCAGAAGTAAACCCTGGTTTCTAGCAAAACTGCCATAAATCATGGTCACATGACCGCAGAGCACTGCAAACAACCATAAATGTGGGCCAGTTGCAGAGCGCCCAAAATGCGGTTATGTGACTGTGGGGGGGATGATGTTGGAACATCAAAACCATTTTGCAAATAGCTTCTAGGTCAAAGTCAAGGATTAGCTCTATGGCAGGGGTCCCCAACCATGGCCTGCTGGCCAACTCACCACCACTTGCATTAGCGTCGCTGCTATGAAAACGGAGCACTGCATGGCAAAAGCGAGGCATCATGTGGTGAAAAGGGGTGCTGTGTGGCAAAAATGTGGCAACGCATGGTGAAAACGAGTTGTTGTGTAGCAAAACCGGGGCAATGCACGGTGAAAACATGGTGGTGCTAGCGCCCACACAGCAAAAATGGGGCGGTGCTAGCAAGTGTCACGCTGGCGCTAGCACTGCCCCATTTTATGTTGCACGTGCTCACGGCCCTGTTTGTGTGTGTGCACACGCACGCGTGTAAAATGCTTCCCCCTCCCTTTCCCTCTGGTCTGTCAACCGAGAAAGGTTGGAGACCTCTGCTCTATGGGATGCTCTTGTCTCTAATCACAAACAATTTTACCTCATATTTTTTTCCTCATCCATCTTTGTTTGTTCATGGAGAAAAATCTATGTGGTTGTACATCTAGGAGTGTACAATGACTTGATGGCGCATAATCAATCAATCAGTGTCATTTGTGCTATCCTTCTGACTATAAAACAAACTCCAAACAGAAAACAAAGCTGGTTTATCTAAAAGTAGATTAATATGTTGCAGCAGTATGCACTCTACATACAAATTACAAGCACATCCAATAATGCAGCTTTGCCCCAACACTCAGGGAAAATTCCAAAGGCCTCTGCTATGGCTTTGTTGCAATCTTTTCCACTCCAGCCTAGCGATCATTAGAGAATTATCAGCACTAATCACAAGTGAAAAGTAGCATTTCTCCTGGCACAATAAAAATACCGTCGGCAGTAGGGTCCTAAGTATCTCTTAAGAGAAGCAGACTGAAATAGTTATCAATCTTGAAATTCTCAACGTAGTTGAGCTTTGTTGAAAACTGTTGACTTGAATGACTGCTATGCCTAATCATCTTGCCTCGTTTTATTATATGGTAGCAAAAAGACTGTCATTTCCGACCTGGATGCAGAGAGCAATTTTGCTAGGAAACATTTGAGTGCACAACATGATCTACATAAACATATGCAATGTAAAAAAAAAAATGCTCATAGAAGAAGGCTGGAGGATGTGTTTTGTCCTCAGTGCAAGCAATGAAAGCAGGTTGAGCACTTTATTTCTTTCTCACTCTGCGGGAGTGAATGACAACCATTAGTGGAGATGGATGAAATAAATGGATGCACTCAGGGCTACCATTGGGATGCTAATGAAAGCTGTTTCTTGCCCCTAGGAATTTCAGCCATTGGTAATCAAGCCTGATTCCACTTGTATAGCCATTTTTTTTATTATTTTCATCATACTATCCCATCATTTATTTATTAGTTTCTGCTTACATTGCTCATCCAGCCCCCCCCGCCGCCAAAAAATCATGGCAGAGCTGAAGAAACAAAATATAAACATAAACAGGAGAGAAAGAGAGATAGAGATAGATAGATAGATAGATAGATAGATAGATAGAGACCTACATACATTTATATCTATATCTATATCTATATCTATATCTATATCTATATCTATATCTATACCTATACCTATACCTATACCTATACCTATACCTATACCTATACCTATACCTATACCTATACCTATACCTATACCTATACCTATACCTATCTATCTATCTATCTATCTATCTATCTATCTTTGTTCTGATTAGTAGCCCAGCTACTGCAAATTACCCCAACTGAAGTGTCCAGATGCTTTTCAACACAAGCTCTACGCAGAAACATTTCAATTTATTGCTCTTATTAGTTTATTATTACCCTTGCCAGATTTAATGCTCTATTTTTTTTATGTTACTGAATGTAATATTCCTTTACAAAAACATCTTTGCCTCTGCCTAACTACCAGAGGAAATAAAGACTATATCACATATGCTTTTTACTGCCCTTTTTACGGCAGACTAACCTAATAATGTCCCTTCTAAACCACAGACCTGATAATTCAGAAAAGGATAAATACTGTCTCCCTTTTTAGCTGATAGATCCTCTGAAGAAGAGCTGTTGGAGTTCATTACTTAATGTTATAGTTACTCTGTGGCTGTCTTAATTAGGGGTATTTTCTAGTTATGCTTATACCTATTTTTTGATATCTCTTAATTTACATTGTTCTAATTACCTGTGGTCTTTTATGGTAAATAAAGAATAACCTCAATAGCCTAAATCACAACTAATCAAGTATCTGTTCTCAAAACGGATCCTACCACTTCAGTAAATAAGTCATTGGCTTATTGATTATCTGAATGACCATATCAGAATACATCACAGTATCAACTAACAAAAGAATATCACTTTGGGAAAGACTGAAGAATCTTTGGCAGAGTCCTTGATATTTTTGAGGCTATGGCCCACTTCAAAATCCTATCTTGCAGTCAGTAGAAAATCAGATAAGCATAATATGTAGCCATCTTGTGTGTCAGACCCCTCTATTTTACCTGCTGGCAATTTAATATTGCTTTGATTGCTTGTTTAATCATTTTTGCTGTCTGCCATTCTGGGGGGGGGGGGCTGCTTGTTGGAGGGATATACTCACTGATTGTTTTTTGAATCGCCTTTCCTCCACCAGAAAGGAATGTGGCCTGAAGACATCTGCCTTATCTCCAGATAGCAGAGCCTAGGACTGTTGGGAAACAAAACCAAGAGAGACCTTGAGATGCGTGCTAAATTGTCCAGTTCTCAAAACATCTTAACACCTATGGATTGACTGGAATTCAAACTGACTGTTGGACTCTGGAGGGAGGAGTTTTGAATGGGCATTATGATGTAACCTTTCACAGCTAAATCTTCAGACCTTGGTTTGCTCTACTGCCATCACTAACTCTCAATAAAAGTTCCTTTTGAAACAATGCCTGTTTCAATGCCTGTTTCTGCTTTCTTGGGAAACCTAGTTGAGGCAGGACCTTACACTGTGTCTTTTGCCATCACCAATGCCTGATGTCATCCTTGATTTAATATGGGACAAGTTAAGAAAAATAACTGTAGGGTTCTCCTGGTTTCCCTTCCATTGAGCATCACCTCTTGGTAAGAAACAATTGATCTTCTTAATATGTGATGGTATTGAGCTTGGCAAGTATAGGTATCAGGAACTTTAAATAGCAGATTTAGACCCTTGTTAAGTTGACAGACTAATGGGTTGCATATGCGGAGATGTTCAATGCAACCTAGAACTGAGAAGAAATTTCCTGACAGAACAATTCATCAGTGGAACAACTTGCCTCCAGAAGTTGTGAATGCTTCAACACTGGAAGTTTTTAAGAAGAGATTGGACTGAAATGGTATAGGGCTTCTTGCCTGAGCAGGGGGTTGGACTAGAAGACCTCCAAGGTCCCTTCCAACTCTGTTATTCTGTTATTCAGACCTACCAGTCAAACTTTTTCTGAACATGGATCTAATACACATTTGAATGGCACTGAATCCATACCTAAATAGTCTGGTTAATAGATTGCAGACTCCGAAGAGGGACACGGAATGAAACAGGAGGCACAAATGATAATAAGAAAGGTCTATCTTTGGTACAATACTACCTACCCCAAATGGCAGTGCCACTGGGTAAAACATATGATTAATAAAATAGAATTCCTATGGACTTCTGCTGCTTCATTTCAGATGCTATTCCTTGCCTCCTAGATCACAGAGTACCGTCACAGGGACAACTGAGTTATATTTTAATCCAGAATCAAGTCCTCAATCAGTCTGCAGTAATTGTAATTATAATTCAGAACAGGAAGTTTAGATCAAGTTTTCATTTCTCCAGCTGTCTTACCACAAAATTGGGAGGACCTAGCGAAGAGCCATTAAAGATAATGGATCTTCCATGTTCAGAACATGGATTGTTTAGAATGGAAAACATTATCTAGATCAGGAGTAGGCAACCTTGGCTCTTGTATGACTCGTGGACTTCAACTCCCAGAATTCCTGAGCCAGCATGGCTGGCTCAGGAATTCTGGGAGTTGAAGTTCACAAATCATAAAAGAGCCAAGGTTGCCTACCCCTGATCTAGACCAAATGACAAGAACATGCAGTAAAAGAGAACAATAACTGAATATTTAAAAACAAGAACTTCCCTGGCAATCTTTTTCCAATCTTATTTATTTTTTATTTTGGCTATACATACACCACGGGATAATTTTATTTCTTCTTTATTTTTTATTTTGGCTATACATACACCACGGGATAAATTTTTTAACCGAACTCTCTTCTGTGCTGGATTCCTTTCTCACTCAAATTTCCTTTTGATATATTTTTCTTTTAATGTGTGTTTGCAAAATAAATTCTCTGAATAAGAAACAAAATTGGACAACAATCCATAAAAGTCATAGCCCAGCCATATTTACATTCACCTTGCATGCTCCATTATCAAATTATATTTCCAGTTACACACTTTTTATAAATACCTGGAAGTATATTTCTGCCTAAAAATATCCAATACCTGAAGTCTGCCTCAAGCTGAATTATTTCGGAAACATTTCCACAAGAATATTCCCATCATTTCAAAAAATAATATTAGAGACAAAATAAGTTGTTTTGCTTCTGTTAATAAATTATTAACAACAGTTTGTCATGAATGCAAACACCATTACACTTTGAAGAGAAGGGTTCTTATAAAAAGCTGTTTTTTATGTTCAGAGGTTAGCTACTTAATGTTCTAAATTATATTTGCATGAGATGTTATGATCATCAAGTGATGGTCATACTCTGCACAAACTGTCTAAATTGGTGTCAGTGGTGCAATGCTAATTACTCAAAATTGCCTGATTTAAATGCTTGATCTTATACCCTTAGTACGTTAACCTTGGCTTATGGATTATAAACATTTTTTTCTTAGTTATAACATTTCTGCAGAGTAGAAGGATAATAATATCTGCATTGTTACTAATGGAAACATTAGGTGCAATATCTCACTCCTGGTATCTGTGAAATTATAAACTAAATATTAGCTTATTCTTTAATCAACAAATAGACCCAAGAACACATTAGTATTTCTTTCTTCAAATAAATTCATCTGTTTTGAGGCACGCTAAAAAGCAGTTCATTTGATGCAAGCTACAGGAGAGAAAGCAGACATGCTTTGCTGCTTTCGTTTTTATCTCTTGCTTCTGGACCTTCCCTTTGAGTTTGTCCAAGTGAGGTTCTTTTTACAGTAATGATTCCAATGAAGGAGAATATTTGTAGCTCAGGGTTGAAATGAGGGATCCTTGGTGCTCTCTGAGCTTGCTTGTTTTTCCTGCAGACGTCTTATTACCCTAACTAGGTAACATCATCAGTGCTAGTAAGGGGTGCTGTCGGCTGTCTGTTTATATTCTGGTATCTTGCCTGTCTGTGGGGGTGGTCTTAGGGATTGTTTGGTTGGGATAGTTACTAATGGTTCTTTGGCAGTTTCTTAATTGAGGTGTTGCTTATTTGATTGTTGGTCTGAAGTTGACCTTGGAGTTAACCTAGGCCAGGGGTGTCAAACTGCCGGCCCGTGGGCCGGTTTCAACATACTGGAGCCGCGCCCACCCCATTGCCGGCAATGGCAAAAAAGCTCCGATACATCATGCGACGTCATGTGACATCACGAGTTTGACATGTCTGACCTAGGCTGATCTGAGTGCTGATTAATGGTGGGGAGGTGCTGGAGCCTTTTTTCTCTTTTGGGCTGGTTGCTTGTCTCTTTTGCATAGTCTATAGATGTTGTTAATGTCTATGTGTCTATTGACTCCAGCACCTCCCCACCAGTACTCAGCACTCAGATCAGCATAAATTAACTCCAAAGTCAACTTCAGACCTACAGTCAAGTAAACAATAGCCCAATCAAGAAACTCCCACAGAGCCATTAGTAAACAGCCCAACCAAAGAATCCTTAAGATCACACCCACCCACCCAGATAGACAAGACACTAGAATATAAACAGACAGCAAAGAGCACTCCTTGCTAGCACTGATGATGTTACCTAATTAGGGTAATGAAACGTCTGCAAGAAAACAAGCAAGCTGAGAGAGCACCAAGGACCCCTGGTAGCAACTATTACCACTGAGATTGATTCTGAAGAAGCAATTCCAAATTTATGAGAATGCCCTTGTCTCTCCTTACCTCAGTGTAACTAAATGCCTATACATTTTCATCTTCTATTGCTACTATGAGGGGAAAAAATAAACATCCACCCTTCATGTTTACATTATTTCCATTACCACATCAACAGTGAAATTCAGTGTCATGAGCAGGAAAAAAAACTCCAACTAGCCCTCATTCTTCTGGTCTATTTTTAATCAAGGCACACTTTGCTAAATGAAAGCATTGCAAATCTTTTCTGAAGATGGCTTTCACACAATAATCATTCGATTGCTACTCAACTGCACAATTATTTAGCTATTTCCCAGTAAGACTATCTCCTCTGCTGGCAATTGCGGCTTGCTATTTAGCTGTTTTTGTTTGTTTGTTTGTTTTTTACATTTTTAAAATGCTCTCCTCATTTCCATGGCAGCAGATGCTTCAATACTTCTCCATTTCTCAATCAAAATGTATTATTTCTCAACAACAGTCTGTATGAACAAGAACTTATTAGGTCACAAGAGACTGATGAACAGTGATTAACATAATGCATTCATGCTATAAGAAATTCAAAATACATAAACAGAGCTGATGTTGGGTACCATTTGCTGAAATCTAACATTCCAATCTATACCTATTTAGATATATGCAACCTATTTAGGGTTGCATAAGGGATTTGAAAAATTGTCTGTTTTAGTTTGAACTGTTTTCTGGTCCAATGTACCAAGCCAGACATAGCTAATTAATTAACTATTATACTAAAATGCATCTTAACGCAAAGATGTTGAGGTATGCACACAGAAATGTGCAAATAAACACATCTTGAGATAAAATGTAGTTCCCATCAACATGTAAATTGTGGTGCAGACCATTTTAAAAATACAGATTCCCATATTGGAATGGACTGGCCAAGGGGCCAAGACTTTATTATGGTCTGTGACCATAATAAAGATTGACTGGTTGATTAATTGTTTGACTGACAAGACTTTATAGGGGGAAACATAGAACAGACTGAATACCATCTCCACTGGCATCTTTGAAAAGATGGGGGATATCAAAGTGACAAGATTCAAGTGCAGTAGAGCAATCCAAGCTCTGCCCATTATGTTTGGGAATTGATCTTGCATGAATATTTAAAGGGGCAGGGATCTGATCAAAGTATTTCAGCTACCATTTTGCTTGTTTTGACTCTGACCTGTAACAACACTGATGACATCTTAAAATGGATGTAATCTATCCATCCACCTATCCATATTTGGTCCTGTGTGTGCTAGGGTTTTGTGGCTATGACATTTCTTGCTAATTCCAGACATCAATGTAATATTTCCATCATATGGACTAAATTCTCTTTGAGGAAGATGTATGGTTCAGAAATGTGAAAAGTAAATAAATAAAAATAAGAAAATCAGATTTTAAAAAGAGATTTGGTTTACAACCTGACTCCAGATAACTTTATTTAAGGTCTTTATGAAGATAAGAGAAACACACCAAAGAAGTTGGAGGACAGATGATTTTCATGGCATCAAGCAATAATATCCTAGTTCACTCTTTTTTAAAAATAGGTCTTGCAGAAAGAAATGAAGCTGCTGAAACATCATTTCCCCTTCCAGAAAAGAAATCCTTTGTTGATGGATTGAGAAATTGAAGGCAGTGAACAGCACCACATTTTCCTTGTCCTTTTCTGCTCACAGAAAAATTATCCACAGTACAAATGCTTGCCGGTACCAAGGATACAGATCTTGGTAACCCAATTGCTTTACTAACGTTCACTCACTCAAGCATCCCAAGAAAAGGAATATTAGCTGGTAGTTAATAAAATATATAAATCCGAGAAAAGTTGTTCAGTTGTTCAGATAGGGTTTTGCAGCTTCTTTTGCCCTTAAAACTACAACCAAAATGTCTGCACAATTAAGCTGTGGCTATCATGGGTTTGCCTGCATGTGAAGTCATTGCCAGGTGTCTGTATAATAGATCATGCTTCCTTAATGTGCTCTGGGTTGCCATCTTTCATCGGGTGATGAGTTGACAGAATAAGAAAATGCTATGCCTAGTAGTGAACACACACTAACTTTGGGTTGCTACAGTTCTGTCACGTAGGAATGCCAAACCTAATCTCTTGATTGATTATGTGAATTGATGCTGTGTCTAAATGGGGAAAGGAGCACTAAATTGCACTAATTGAAGCTAAAGTCAGGTGCAGTTGGAAGGCCTGATTCCCTTCTGTTGCCTGTTGATTCATTGACTTACCTGAGTTAACTTGCTGTTGCCAAGTTGACTCGCAGAATACTAATGTTTCCTCTCCTGCTGCTCTCTCCATCTGTTGACTGGCCAGCTTTTTCCTCCAATTTCCCAGATTTTTCTTAGAAAGCATTACCATCTCGGATCTCATCTTTGATCAAATCATAGCATGCTTCTGCTCATGGCAGCTTTTAATAATGCAGTAATTCTTACAATATAGGAAATATGTAGAAAAAGATATATCTTTCATGCTGACATTTTTAGATAGAAAAACAGCACCGCACATATTTATTGGCTCTGAACAACTATGCTGTGAATCTTGAGTATAAGGTCTCATTCTTATTTATTAGACATTCGTACTTAAAAGGAAAATTATTATTTATCAGATTTTTAAAATGCCCATCTCCCTCACAGAGGAACTCTGGGCAGCATACAAATAAAACATTGAAAACATGAAAACAGTATACGGAATTTAAAAAGAGGCAAACAATGTCAAAAATTAATTAAAAGGCAGAAAGAGTGCTTTCAGGGGGACAACCAGCCCCATGGCTGCATATAATAATAATAATAATAATAATAATAATAATAATAATAATAATAATAATAATAATAATAATAATAATAATAATAATAATAATAATAAAGTTGGAAGGGACCTCGGAGGTCATCCAGTCCAACCTCCTGCTCAGGCAGGAAACCCTATACCATTTCGGACAAATGGCTGTCCAGTTTCTTCTTAAAAACTTCCAGTGTTGGCGCATTCACCGCTTCTGGAGGCAGGTTGTTCCACTGGTTAATTGCTGCAGAGCCATGTTTTCACAAAACGAAGATTGGTGTTCTATTGTCAACTCAAGGAACAGTGTTCATATTGTAGCTCTGCAAGGGATGGCAGATTTTTTTCACTCAGCTAATTCACAATTACCAATTTTCTCCCTATACACTCAAACGTCTCAGCCTTAGAACTGCACTTCTAAAGAAGGACTGAGCCTTTTGCATACTGGATCACTTACTCTATACATTTTTTTGCATTAAACCTTTGATTTATTAGGAGGGCACAGATTGTTGGGAGCAATATGCAAATAATGCTTCTATATTGTCAACTGTCCAGATACTGCTGTAGAATGCTATGGGGCAGTATATAAGTCTAAATTCTATTGCCATATGTTTATCTTTTAATTTTCACTTCGGTAATTCTCTCATTTTGTGTGGTGGAATGTAGTCTGGATTCACAGGAGAGAGGGGCAGCTTTTCAGAGGGCAAAGAGACTGCAGAGCTTGGAAAGTTTGGCTGGCAGAAAGAGGGTTAAAATGGCTCCTACCTAGCTTTTCTCAGACTATCTATATTTATGCAAATATTGCTTTAGTCTGGCAAGATTCTGTCTAAAGATGCATAACAATAAAGGAAATTATTCTAAAGTTCAGTCCTAACAGGGCTCAAGGTTGACTTAGTCTTCCATCCTTCTGAAGTTGGTAAATGAAGAACAATAAAGGAAACTATTCTAAAGTAACTTTATGTGCTGTTCTTGGTTCTTAGGGCCTGACACCATATATTATATCCTGTTCAATACTTCCACAGCTAAAATAAATAGCAATGATGACAAGGGACATCCTTGTCTACTCTACAAAGTCTTTTTAAAAGAAAACTTGGTTGGTGAAGTCAGATGAATCTCAAAATCTCAGGGAAACAGGGCATTTTTGTCTTGATATTTTACTCCAAGGTGTTTTAAATTTTGCAGAGACAATCTATTCCAATTCAGCTCAACCTGATATCCTTCAGATGGAATGGAATTCCCATTAAACGCAATGGTCACAAGACTTGGGAATTCTTGTAAGTCTAAATCCAACACATATGAAGTTGGGGGAGGCTGGGGTAATCCTTCAGGTTCTTTCTCTTTTCCAATGGCCGATCAAGTATTGCTGCAAATTGCCAACCTAAGATAGGCCAGAAATCCATAATAAACTATGCTAAAGAAATGTGAGCTCATTCTGATTCAGTTAGGTAACTCTTTATTCTCTAGTTAAATCAGATGCATTAGGAGGGTCTGGAAAAGAATGAGATTATTCGGTCCTTTTATAATCTTCATTTGTAGCAAAGCAAAACTCAGGAAAGATAAATAGCAGAACGAAGCTTGGCTGTTCTCTTTTAGTTCAATATGTATATGGGAATGCAAATGCCCCAATCCCAGGATACAGAGAAGTAAGAAGCTATTTTATGAGAAGTCAAGTCATTTATCAACCTAGAATTATTTTACATAGGCTGGTTTTTTTTTTCAGTTCTTCCGAGTTTCAGATGGTTTCCCTCTAGCTGGAGATGCCCCGGTGATAAATCTGGGAATTTCTGTTATTGAACCATAATTCTTTCTATTGGATAGTCTCTATGAAGGAAAATATCCTACCCTGACTAAATGCTAGGCTCATCTCTTCCTATGTATTTTATCACCTCTATGAGAGGAGCAAAAGCTATCCTTATTCAGCTGGAATAAGGTCCAAGGTCACACTTGGATAATCACTTTTGAAAATATGGGACTATACTGATTATGCTTCTACTAAGGCTATGTAAAAAAAATATCTAATCAGACTCATTTTCCAGATTTTATATTGCAAAATTGTTAACTATTTTTTAACATTTAAATTATTAGTATGGTTGCTCATCTCTAGGAATGTACAAAATTAAAGCAACAACTTTCCCACAATCCAAACTACAATGTCCAACTTTAAAACAATAATCCCAATTTATAAAAACCAACTTTGTTCAATAGAGCTCATGTCATCCTCCAACCCAAACATCTGAGGGACTAGCCAAGTCCTCAATATCTTATGAAAGGCTATCAGAATTTTGGATTTTCAGAGGGATGTTCTTCCATAGGGCAGGTGCTCCCACAGAGAAGGTATAACTGTTGGGAATGGCATTGTTTAATGGAAGGGACCCAGAGCATGCCTCTGTGCAGGATTTGATGGGACAGAAAGAAACAAGGTGAATCAGATGGACCTGGAAATGATTTTATCAGTGAAACCCTTTATATATGTACATCCTACAGAAATTATATGTACCTACTCTATTTAGCAATCAGCCAACTTTTATATTTTAATAAGAAAATATTAAGAAATTTCTGCAAGTGTTGTCTAGACCTCCTCTCTAAAATAAGGCTGAGAACTTTTTTTTAGCCTGCAAAGGCTATGTATCCAGGAGAAATTGGTATATTACCTTCACAAACTTAGAAATGAAAATCCTCTGAAGATTCACCTATCTAGCATTTTAGATATCCCACTAACAGTTTTTATGTTAAGTATTGGTTTATAGTTTTGTTTTGCCTTTACCTTCTTGCATTTTATTATGTATAATATGTAATACAAACTTCTAATAAAAAATCACTTTGATGCTTCTAATGAAAAGTAGTAGATGACCAGAGTAATAAATAACATCTTCAAATAATAATGTTAGAATTACCCTGAAGGTTATAATAATCTTCCCCAAGGCAGGTTTTAGCTCTACCAGTGAGTGTTTTCATAATAATAAGAAAAAAAAAACCCTTCTCACAGCTATCTTTCTTTCCTGTTGCTTTTTATAGCAACATGAGTTTAAAACAAAATAAACTCATCCTCTGATATTAAAGAAACATTTGTCAGAATAGAATGGAAAATCATTTCATTCTTCAGTTATCATAGACAGATAAATTCCCAATAAAATTTTTTTAAAAGCATCAATAGAGCCCAATCTGGCACCCATATTGGCACTTTTCAGGATTTCTCTTTGTCTTCCGCATTTGGAGCTGACAGGAGCCTTTAAGACTAAACAATTGGAAAAGACATTCCCTAAAGGTAGCTATCAAGCACAATAAGGCTCAAGTGATATGGCCTAGCTGTCACAGTAAAATACAGCAAATCTACTTTGTTCTTGTGGGAGAGGAAAAGTAATGCTAACCAGTTTCTTGAAGCAGTTTTTCTAAATAGCATCAGCATTAAAACCAAATTAACAAAGAAAATGAGTTTACTGCCATGGCTGGGACTCTTAATTTAGTTTTCATACTTTGCTGTTCTCCCTGTATTCAAATAATCAAAGACAGGCTTAGGATACAGGAGGATCTGGACAGACCTGAACACTGGGCACTATCTAACAAAATGAAATTCAATGGTGAAAAAAGTAAGGTTCTACATTTAGGCAACAAAAACCAAATGTACAGGTATAGTATAGGGGGTACCTTGCTCAATAGTAGTAACTGTNTCATTTAAATATGAGCCAGCAGTGTGCTGCAGCTGCCAAAAAAGCCAACACAGTGCTAGGCTGCATTAACAGAGGGATAGAATCAAGATCACGTGAAGTATTAATACCACTTTACAATGCCTTGGTAAGGCCACACTTGGAATACTGCATCCAGTTTTGGTCACCACGATGTAAAAAAGATATTGAGACTCTAGAAAGAGTACAGAGAAGAGCAACAAAAATGATTAGGGGACTAGAGGCTAAAACATATAAGGAACGGTTGCTGGAATTGGGTATGTCTAGTTTAACAAAGAGAAGGATGAGGGGGGACATGATAACAGTGTTCCAATATCTCAGGGGCTGCCACAAAGAAGAGGGAGTCAAGCTATTTTCCAAAGCGCCTGAAGGCAGGACAAGGAGCAACGGGTGGAAACTAACCAAAGAGAGAACCAATCTAGAACTAAGGAGAAACTTCCTGATAGTTAGAACAGTTAACCAGTGGAACAACCTGCCTCCAGAAGTGGTGAATGCGCCAACACTGGAAGTTTTTAAGAAGAAACTGGACAGCCATTTGTCTGAAATGGTATAGGGTTTCCTGCCTGAGCAGGGGGTTGGACTAGATGACCTCCAAGGTCCCTTCCAACTTTATCATCATCATCATCATCATCATCATCATCATCATCATCATCATCACTATTATTATTATTATTACTATTATTATTATTATTATTATTATTATTATTATTATTATTATTATTATTATTATTATTATTATTATTATTATTATTATTATTATATGGTGAAAGACCAGTGCAATTTCACAGTGGGGAACTGTACATATATAGGCTATGTCCCTAGGTTGGGGCAAACCTGACCTTCTGAGCTGTGAATTTCAATGTGTTCATCTCAGAGCTCATATTAGGATCTGTTTTCATTCGTACACTGGAAAGCTTAAGCTGAATATATAAAGCTTAATATTCAAATTGTAGCTAAAAAAGATCTTCTGAGAAAGCCCCAGAAATGTTTAAGGGAAGAGGAAGAAGCAGGATCTGAAAAAAAACACGTGGAAGAATATCTCAAAGGACTTAGAATATGAAATGTTCAGGGATATTCAACCAGTTAGCACCACTTCGGCAGAACCGGTGGCTAACATTTTGTTGCCCAGGCCCAGAATGGACTCCCGGAAGCAGCATCCATACAGAGAACCGGTTGTTCACATATTTGAATCCCACCACTGGATATTCCCCAGCCTTGTCACATACATTGGACTTGATACATATATACATATTCAAGTATGCATGCAGAACGTCTACCTGTGTATAACCATAACTCAGGAAAGCACAGCTACAGTATATAAATTGAGTGATTGTGCACAGTAATGCATAAATAACACTACACTAGGCTCACATACGGCCTCCAATGGCTTTCTTCCAAAATTTAATTACATTCAAATATAAATTTAAGTACATTTGTGATTTGCCTTTGCCCACCCAGTTACCTACTAGAATCCATTACAAAAAATACCTGTTCAAAAATCCTGTGCAACCTACTGCATACTCCTGTCTTTAATATATCCTATCTCCAAGAAAAATACATGGATTCCTAGAATCATAGAATCATAGGGATGGAAAGGACAATGAAAGGATTCTAGTCCAATCCCCTGCCCAAGACACGAGTCCTTATTCCATACTGATGAATGGTTGTCCAATCTCTTCTTCAAAACCTCCAGCGTTGGAGCACTCATAACTTTGGGAGGCAATCCACTGATTAATCGTTCTCACTGTCAGGAAATTCTTTCTTATTTCCAGGCTGGATCTCCCTCTGATGAGATTCCAACCATTGTTTCTTGTCCTACCCTCAGGAGCTTTGGAGAATAAATGGATGTTCTCTCCCTTTGATAGCCCTTCAAGTATTGGAAGATTATAATCATGTCTCCTCTAAATCTTCTCTTCATTAGGCTAAACATACCTAGTTTCCTTAATCGTTCATCAAGCAATTTAGCTTCCAGACCGCTTATTATCTTTGTTGCTCTTCTCTGCATTCTTTCTAGGGACTCAGCTTTTTTATATATATTTACCGTGGTGAGCAGAACTGGAAGCAGTATTCCAAATGTGGTCTCAGTAGTGCAGTATAGAGTGGTACTATCATTTGATGCTTTCCATCTGTTGATGCAGCCTAAGACTGTGTTGGCTTTTTTTGGCAGCTACAATACTGCTGATTCATATATAAATGGTGATCCAGCAGGACACTTAGATCCCTCTCATAGGCATTACTTTTGAACCAGGTACTGCCTATTCTATATTGTGCATTTGATTTTTCCTCCCCTAAGTGCAGGACCTTACTTTTCTCACCACTGAACTGCATTTTGTTAGATAAGGCCGAATGCTCAAGTCTGTCAAGATCCTTCTGGATCTTGAATCTTTTGTACAATAATTGGTTTAATGTATACAAACAGACTGTGTTTAGGTATAGACTGGTCTTACATACTGGTCCTTAAAAAATTGAGGACCAGAATGGAATAGGCTAAGCAAATATTTTCAATCCTCCTATGTTTTAAATAACAAGACTACAGAAAAATAATATGTAGATGATTATATCCAAAAGCAAATTACAATTGTTTCAAATAGCACCAAATAGTATTAATTGGAGACATTTAATTTATTTAAACTTTGTTGTAGAAAAATAACTGTTAGAAAATTCTAATCTGTCTTTGCTCTTCTAGAAGGCACAGCAAGGCACAAAGAGACCAGCTATCTTTGATTTGATTATAATCAGTTGAGAACACTTAATAATATGAAGCTTGAAGGAATGTAGATGTGTGATATATGATGCTGAAATTCCTGATACTGGAAATATCAAAGCCAAATAAAGTCAAACACACAACTTGACTTTTAAGAAAGTAGATTTAAATAAATAAATAAAATTTGAAAGTTAAATAGAATTCCAAGGCAGAAAAAAATATTGGGAAAAAGAAACTATGATGGTGGGAGTTCCCCCCAATGGTTGTAAATAATTCCAATGAGAAAAAAGGACACCAGAAAAAAAGCCAAATATGCCTGCACAAAAAGCTTAGCAAAAAATCAAAAAGAAGGAAAGATGATATCAGCTGATCAGCAAAGATGGCAAAAGGGTAACAACAACAAAAGCCAGAACTATTCAGCTCCAATTTTGGCTCAATCTTCCCTGAGAAGATGGTGTATGTCTCACTGTGCAATTGTGAAGAGCTAACTGAAAGAGCCAAATTCCAGCTCAAGCTTATAAGAAATATTATCTTGAATGTATTCATATTTTGAGTGCTTGTAGATTGCATGTAGGTACTGAAAGAAAGGAGCAATCCATTATCTTTGAAGTATGTTGGAGGATATGAGAAGTACAAGATGACAGGAGGAAAGTATGAGTAGTCCCTCGCTTCAAGGAAAAGAAGGACCCACACAACAATAGTCAATCTGACATCAGTTCTTGAAAATGTTCTAGGGCAGATTGTCAAGCAACTGATATGGAAGTTGCTAAATATAACGAATTGATTACTATTATAATTTAAAATTTATTTGTCAAGAACAAGTCTTATTAGCTGAATCTTATTGATCGTTTGTGTTAGAAACATGTTTTGCTGGACTATTTTTTTTAACTGTGTATCTTCCATAAATTGTGGAAATGATGTGAGCATAAAGTATTTTAACTTCATCAAGGCAATTAAGGAGAAGTCCCATGATGTGTGATTAACAGATCAATTATGTATGGGCTGGATGCCATTACTATTATTATTTGGCTCACAACTGGGTTTTAAAAAAATATACAAAGTGTACAAAAGTAAACAAAGAGACATGAGGTATCATTCTGGTACCCTGCAAGATTTTGATAAGTGTTTGAGGAGATGCTATATTGTTTTTCACCTGAACCATCAAAATTCCTTGGAATTGGATTAGTTTTGGGTAAGACCTGTTCCCACTAACTCTGAGAGCAATACAATTTCTCTGTGTAATTCATGGCAAAAATAGTTGATCAAAAGAAGTTATTTTAGAAATTATCACCTATAGCAGCAATTCTTCAGACTATTTAAGAAATATATTTAACAAAATGGATTTGCATAAGGGGGAAACCTTTGACCTCCTTCCTATGACAACCAGCATTTAGTTGAAAAATTGAATTTTTCACTGAAAGATTAAGTTATTCTTACAATTTAACAATTCAACATTAGTGCTGCCTTACATGGTTTGCAAAAAGGATTAATATTTATAAGAAATGAAGTCCCAAATTTCTTAATTATGCTCATATATAGTAGAAAGTTATCAGATACTGTACAATCAACAGATCCTGTAATCAACACACACAGAAGCATATTGAAAACAAAAAAAGAAACACTCACCTGACTGAGAGGGAGATTTGACACACTGTAACCTGTGAGACTTGTAAATTGCACCCAAATTTAAAGCCAAAATATCACTTCCCCAGAAGTTCTCATCAAGAATGTTTTCCAGCCATTGTAAGGAGAAAGATGCAATCGAGAAAAGAGTTGTCATTAGCAAGCATACCTGAATGTATATTCAAACCAAAGGTAGAAATTTACCTGTCAGGTATCGCCCCATTACCCTTCTCAGTATGGTTAGTAAATTATATGAAAGACACTTGCACAACAAGCTTCAGAGGAGACCATTCAATTATTGACTGCATATTTAACTCATAATAACAATAACAATAACAAAGTTGGAAGGGACCTTGGAGATCATCAGGCAGGAAACCTTATACCATTTCATATCAATGGCTGTCCAGTCTCTTCTTAAAAACTTCCACTATTGGAGCATTCACAATTGCTGGAGGCAGGTTGTTCCACTGATTCATTGTCCTAACTCTCAGGAAATTTCTCCTTAGTTCTAGGTTGCTTCTCTCTTGGAAAATAGCTTGACTCTCTCTTCTTTGTGACAATCCCTGAGATATTGGAACACTGCTATCATGTCACCCCTTCATTAAACTAGACATTCCCAATTCCAGCAACTGTTCTTTATATGTTTTGGCCTCCAATCTTCTAATCATCTTTGTTGCTCTTCTCTGTACTCTTTCTAGAGTCTCAACATCTTTTTTATATCATGGTGACCAAAACTGGATGCAGTATTCCAAGTGTGGCCTTACCAAGGTATTATAAAGTGGTATTAACATAGGTATGTCAAACTCGCGACGTCATGTGACATCACACAACGTATCGTGACTTTTCCCCCATTGCCGGCAATGGGGTGGTCGCGGTTTCGGTGTGATGCATCCGGCCCATGGGCCGGCAGTTTGACATGCCTGTATTAATACTTCACGTGATCTTGATTCTATCCCTCTGTTAATGCAGCCTAGCACTGTGTTGGCTTTTTTGGCAGCTGCAGCACACTGCTGGCTCATATTTAAGTGATTGTCCACTGGAATTCCAAGATCCCTCTCACAGTTACTACTATTGAGCCAGGTACCATCTATACTATATATGTGTATTTGGTTTTTCTTGCCTAAACATAGAACCTTACTTTAACAACTACTTCAACAACTACTCGAGAAATATTCCTCCAGAACTCGTTCATCACGCTATACAGTATTTATGGGTCTTATATGTGCTTTTGATCTCATCTCTAGATCCAAGCTATGGGAGAAACTGAACTCTTCCTCAATTGATAAAAGATTGCTTGTTCTCATACATAAACTATATGAAAATTTCCAGAGGAAGGTGCAATGTAATGTGCAAGGACAGTGCACCAAGGAAATTCCTGTCAAGAGGAAAGTAAGACAAGAGTATATTTAGCTCCCTTTCTTTTTAATCTATACACGAACTCCCATATAGTCAAATTGAATAATCCATCTCTTCATCTGCCAAAATTAGGAAATGGGCATATTTCTGTTCTTTAGTTTGCAGATGATGTTGTATTATATTTTTAGAGACAGATTAGATTGAAACAGGCCCTTCATATATTTGCTTAGCACTGTCAAGAAGAATAACTAAAATTTAATAACTCCTAAACCAAGGTCATGGTTTTTGATAAGCACCCTAAGGCACATACCTGGAGGCTAAATAATCATTTAATACAGCAAGTCAAGACCTTTAAATATCTGGGAATTGTTTTCTATGCTACAGGCAATGGTAAATATAATGCTGATTGTGTTACTTAAATGTACAAAACCCAGCATAAGCTTTATAATCCTTCAACTTCTCCAAAGGAGCCCAGCACATATTTATAGCACTTGAAGTCTTTTTGGCTAAAATCTGAACCCAGCTCCTTTTTTGGAATTCAGTTGGGCCTGTACAGGTCATTCCTTTGTCTTCAAAAAATTAAATCCAAGTTTTAAGATCAATTTTCCAAGTACTTTGCTGCATTCCAAACGTGGAATGATTGGACACATTATCTTGTATTGTCCCCTCTAGTCAGATGCTCACCAGGAATTATTATATCTGCTGTTTACTAAACATCCTGGTCATCCTGATTTGTTTAATTTGAAGTTGTTTTATTTGAAGGTATTTTATTTGAACCCAAGTTACATGTTTTACAGTTTGTATGGTTCCACAGTTTGTATAGTTCACTGTAGAGTCTTTTCAAATCTTTCTTAAATATTTTAGAACATTTTTTTTCTTTTTACCTATATTAATTGTAATTTTCATGTTTCATTTGCTAGTCTATGACCAAATAAAAACTGATGAATCAATATGCAAACCAAAGGTGATACAGAGGGAAATCTAAAACGTAGCTCTCTAATGTGAGGGAAACCAGGTTCTTAGGGTTTTTTCTCAACTCATGACATGCCATTGCCAGATTGTAGACTTTGGGCATGAAAATCCATATATTTCCATCACTGGGGATGGCGGGGTGTGTATGTGGGTGAAGAATGATCACTGTAACGTCAGATTCACACAAATGCCTTGTCTTTAGAAGCACTTACCTTTGCAGGATTTCCATTTCTGGAATTAGAAAAATTCATGTGTGGTGAAGGCCAGAGCACTGCAATGTATTCATATCCGTTGAAATTTTCCTGTATGTACATCTGACAGTAATTGTATTGACTGCTGACCAAGTAGATTACCAGAAGTGGGAAGTCATGATGAATCCCAGTTGTTATAGTTCCTGCTGTGGCAAATGAACAACAGACATTGTCACAGGATCTGTTATAGCAGAAGCAGCTTTTAAGTAGTTTTAACTGAAAGAGAAGAGTTCAGTTACTACCTAAATTATGCAAGGCAGTCTAAACTCACTGAAACATTTGACGTGACAAGGAGCAGTCTGTAAAAAAACAAGATGGGGAATGATTCCCCACCACACAACTGGATAATCAAGTACCTGGGAGTAACAGGCATAAGTAGAAACAACAGAAGCTTTGGGCAAAGACTAATCACACCATGGAAAAAACAGTTAGTGGTCAGTGGCAATATATCAAGGTTAATATCAAAAGGTTAATATCAAGAAAGAAATCTTTCAAGGAGAACCACTATTGTTGGTCATTGCACTGATTCTTCTGTCAAAATGCTGAATAAGTCAGACCATAGCTATCAAACAACAAAAACAGGCTATTCCCATCTTCTTGACATAGGCGATCTGAAGCTATATGGGAAGATAGACCCCTGCTTATCACTGTCTGAATATACAGCCAAGATATTGCAATGGAATTTGGACTAGACAAATGGGCTATTCTTACCATCAACATGGAAAAAATAGTGAAAACTGAAGGAATCAAGATGTCCTAGAGAAATAACTTCAAAAACTCGGGATGAAGAACATCATTATAAATGCCTGGGCATCGAGTCTGACAATAACCAGCATACTGAACTTGATATTGTCAGAGAAGGTTAGTAGTGAATATATCACAAGAGTGAAGAATATCTTAAAATCCAACTCAGTGGAGGCAATAGCATCAGGGCAATTAACACCTGAGCAATTCCAGTCATTAGATACAGAGCTGACTAGTGGACTGGACTCAAGCAGATCTAAAAGCCCTGGATAGGAAAACCAGAAAAACAATGACTATGAGTCTTGACCTGAGGTGAGGTCGACATTCTATTTACCAAGGAAAGTGAGGTCGACATTCTATTTACCAAGGAAAATGGATGGGTGTGGAATGTTGCAAGTACACCAGTTGAAGAAGAAAAGGCATTGGAAAACTTATGAAGGACCGAGAATAAGATGTACTGAACTTAGCCCACCAAACTGTCCTGAATTCACCATACTAAATACCAAAGAGACCAAATTGGCCTGTAAGAAAGACTAAATGAAGAATAGAAAAGAGACATGGCAAGTCAAAGTATTACACTGCGAGTACATAAAAGTAACTAGCAGGCAAAATAGATAACAAAAAGATCTAGCAATGGTTAAGAGCAGCAAAGTTAAAGAGACAGAAGGGCTAATTCTGACTGCACAAGACCAAGCCTTATGAATAATTGCATACAAAGCCAGAATTGAGAAACCAGCAACAGACAGCAAGTGCCGCCTTGTGCAAAGAAACTGAACAGTGGACTATCTAGTTAGTTACTGTAAGCAGATCGCACAGACTGACTACAAATGGCATAGCGAAGTAGCAACAATGGTGCAAAAAATACCAGTTGCCTGTAGGCAAGAACCGGTGGGACCACAAAATAGACAAAGTATTAGAAAATGAAGAAGCTAAATTGCTCTGGGACTTTAGAATTCAAACAGACAAGCATTTGCCATGTTACACTCAAGTTTTAATGACACTGATAAGAAAAACAAAAAAGCTGGATAGTGGACATTGCAATATCAGGACACAGCAAAATAGAAGAGAAATAAATGTAGAAAATAATAAAAAAATAAAGACTTGCAAATAGAAATAGAATGACTGTAGCAAAAGAAAGCAAAGAGATTACCAATAATAATAGGTGCCTTGGATGTAATCCCAAAACATCTGGAGCACCACTTGAACACCATCAGCATTTAAGAATTCACTATCAGTCAATTTCAAAAGGAAGCTTTACTAGTAATAGCTTTAATATTATTAAACAACATTTGCCTACAGGTCCTTGGAAAGGACTCCTGGATGAATAAAAATATCAGATCCAGTTTAAAAATCTGGCTGACTGTGTGATCAACCATAATAAGACCACACTATGCTTGGATCCACATATATACTATACTAATACAATATGACATCCTAGGTTCATGGGAAGAACTGGCAGCTATGATTTCACATTGTTGTGAACAGATAATAATAATAATAATAATAATCCAAAAGGCCCTGCCACAAGTGTTGTGACTTGCCCTCACAACTAAAACTGATTTTTGTTTTTAAGATATTTTATGACAATACATTTTAATTTAAGCTATTAATCCATCATCAAGCTCTGCAAAACAGGAACTGTAGTGAACAGAGGCAGCTAAAATCAGAATATATATTCAAGGAGAAGTCAGCCCTAAATTCTCTAAACTTAATAAGGAAACTGCTCAAGTTTTAACTTCTTTTTGGTGTGAGCAGTCAGGAACTAGCATTTCAGCCAAACCTAATTGACGTGTGCAATTATTTGAGAGGAAATAAAAGGATTAAAGCCTTTTCTTTCTGGCAGGTGAATCTTTCCTATTGTTGTTTTTTTGTTTTAGCTTGTGCAGTCATGATGCACAATGCAAGAACAAAGATCACAGAAGCAAAATCATTATAAAATAACCCTGTTGTCACTGAGTCTTGTTTGATCCTACATCCAAAGTAGATCTGAGACTTTGCACAGATCAATTGTAATATATTTCAATAGAAGAGATCAATTGTAGTACATTTTCCTTCCTGAACCTCCTCATATGTTATTTGAAAGCTATGCTTTTAAATCAGCAATACATGAAACAGCTGAGTCCACCAGAATGGACTTACAACACTTGTTTTTTTTTAACATTTCTTTGTTGCAAATTTTTACTATTGCAGGCTATTGTTTAATATTGTAGGTTGCTTTTCAATTTAATTATTTTTATAGAAAATCTAGTACCTGAAAAAAAATGTTGGATTTTTATCTGATCAAATAATTAAACTCTGTCTGATTGCTGTTTGAATTAAACCTACATTATTCTCAGTTTTTGCATGATCTCAGTTTGATAATCCAGTTCTAGATGGATGACAAAAGGAAGCTGAAGGTGTCCTCTGGGTTATTTCCAAAGTCTGATTTTATTTTTTCACTTTCTTTCTTCCCTTATTTTAGTTCCCAATCTGAAATGTGTGTCTAAGTGGCATATTGTTTTTATATTTGTTTCATAAGCTGACAGCTTTAGACAAGCAAAGCACTATAATGTATCCCTTTTAAGCCATTATTTTTGGTTTTCCATGACCTTATCAACATTCAAGTGAATAATTCCATGTATTACGTGTTTCCTACATATCAACAGACAAATGTTATCTTTTCTACCTTCCAAATGCAGCTTCTTGGGCCATCATTTCCCCCTATCGATGTATTTTCCAGTTATACATTCTTACTTTTTTTCCCCAAATCTTTCTTAATATCCATGTTTTATTTTCTGTACTGGATCTCATTTTACCTACTAAAATTTTAAATAATCACTCTTAGAACAGTCTTGGTCTGTTCTAATGGTAGACTTCTACCACAATGATTATTACTGGATGGAATGATCTTGTGCTGAACATGAAAACTTACAAAGAAATTCAGTGATTGTCCTTGGCTAGGAAAAGGTGAATCTGGTAATAGGGAGGGCAGGGCTTAGCCTGAATCTAAAAGTTCTCCAGCCAAAATAGCTGGCACATAAGAGTGTGAGTAAGTTGAACTAGCTAAGAGACTAGCTTTGTGTGTTCTTTTCCCCCTCAGTATTATTCAGAATCATTAAATTGCATAGTTGCAAAGCTTTGTAGTGTCTTTGTATGTCATTCTTCTGCAGTAATTAGTATGTTTATTTTTGACAGGGTTAACCATTTAACTTAAATTACCCAGTTAATGTCCTGGAAAAATTAAAATGTTTTGGCCTGGATGCAAAAAGGCCTACTCATGCTTGTTTTATCTGTAGCTTATTTCTGCCGTAAACATCAGTTTTGAAATGATAATGATATATAAAGGCGCAATGGCACATTCTTCAGATTGCTGACTATCTGAATTAGGGTGGGTACTTTGCCACATCTCAAAATGACAGCCTGACTGAAAATGACATGTGACCTATGGCCCAGAAGCTAGAAATGAAATTGTGTTTGTCTACAATGCATTTGATATTCACCAAGAGATAAACTTCTCAGAATGCACTGAAATATGATTCTGAACAAGTATTTCCTAGAATCATGCTATTAATATGTGGACTTAATTTCCAGAATGCCATAATAAACATTCTCTTAAATGTTAGTATGTTTACTAACTTTTAAATCAGTAGAGTTCATCATATCTGCTTATACATTCTTATATCCTAACTTTCCTGGATGAACATGTTTTCACTGTTGCTAAGTACAAGTGCCTCTCCCAACATTTTTAAAGATTATTATCAAGTAATATTATGTGTTTATACATGAGGACAATATTTCAGTTTTACATAGATATCTAGTTATCTTCCTATAAAAGAAATTACACAAGCACTCCAACACTTTCAGTTCTTTGAATTTACAAGCTGCAGTGTGCTACTACTGATACATGGGATTACAATGGGATCTTAAATATACAGCTCAGAGTTTCAATGTTACTAGGATTATTAAAATTCAAGGAGTAATTGTGTGAAATTATTTGAGGCCTAGAATCTAACTGCTCTTTTGTTCAGACTAACTGAAGAAAAAGAAATTTCTAAATTTTAATAGGTTGTATAAACAGTGAAGGCTAAAGGGGACCTTCCTTACCTGTGAATTTTCCCAGGGGAAAAAACCTCTATATTTTCTTCCTCCATTCTTCCCACTATTACCTCCATAGTAATATTATAAGCAACTCTTATTCATATTCCTTGGGACACATACAAGTATCAAGATAAAAATATAGCCAATATGTTTAAAGCCAACTGGAAAACCAATACATTCTGTAAAGTTATAGGTGATCTTCAAAACAAAGGCAAAAACTTGGCATCTAAAAGTATTTAATAAAGATGCTGGGTAAAACCCCATTAGGGGTGGTCTTCTACAAACAACTGATAATTGTAAAGGCTGTCTAAGATGATTCCCAGCATACACAAGTTGCAATACAAGCAATACTCCTTTTGCAAATATGAGAGACATCAGAAAACATATATAAAAGGGGTAGAATTTGTGATGCATCTGCATGTGGCTACTTTGTTATTTGTAGAAACATTTATATACTGATAAATATTTAGAAGCCTGTTACTTAATAGTCAGCTGCCTTTGTGAGAGCCTTTCTAATTGCCGCTGTTAAGTAAAGATGTCCTATATTGTGAAATCTTCAAGAACAGGAACCGAGAAGGCATAGAATATGGCAGGAAGACAAGACGAGAGAAGAACAATTGCTGCTGCTTCTACCTAAAAACCTTCCTTTAAATGGGAACAGCCTATCTTTTCCCAGGATCTGGCTCATAATGTCCCTCTTCTTTTCAGGTAGTCACTATTATTGTTTTTGCCTTATGGGGGCATTCTTACTCTCCATTTTACATCTCAGGAAGGATGAGCATAACAGATTGAGAAAAGTTCATCTGCATCTAAGGGTTCACAATGGACATAAACCAAAATAAAGGATGCTTCTGTCCAAACCCTGTCATTTCGGTTATCTTAATTGACTCCCTTTTTTAATTTTCTAATTAAAAGAACACGGTGCTAGAGAGAAAAAAAAATCTAGCTGAAGTTTTATAGAACAAGATGGATATTCCACAAAAGTAAGAGGCAGGGGGAAAAAAAAGTCAAGTATGCTGAGATTTTGTAGGCAGTTGTGAAACTTTTACTTTCATCAGAGGCAGAGGTTTACCAGAAATTATTTCATTTACAATAAGTAGCCGATCTGGTACCTATAAACATCTAATAGGACAAATCATACTATTTATATAAACAGTGTACCAGTTTATAATTTTCCTATGTCAATCATTTACTCATACAGATTGTTTACCAGTCACAGACGTCAACTTCATCCCAAGTCTCCTCAGCTGCAGTAAGCTCTTCTTATTTAGAAAGAAGTCCTAAGAAATGCTCTCTTTTTTCTTTATCCATGATCTCAGGGTAAAGAATTTTCTATGCTAAAAGAGAATCCAAATTGCATAGAAAAGAGGCTTAATTTCTGTGCTAGGAACAAATTATGTAAATTACACCTTTTTTTTTTTTGCAAATAAGATTTAATTTGAATCATTTGCTATTATTGTGATGTTGGATGTTCAGGCATTTCTGGATATTTTGACAAGAGTGCTGATGACAACTGATGAGAAAGTAAGAGGTGGGTGAGAGAAGCGAAGTGAGGAAAACATGAACTAACAACCGCAAAAAGAAATAAAACAACAATGCCTAGCCTAGAAGATCCTAGGGCTTCTTTGGCTTCCTGAGATGACCAATTCTTCCAAATACTGTTGAATTTATAGTAGGCCTAAAGGTGTGAAATTCTATAGCTTGTGGTGATGGCTGTTGCTAGGCAGAAAATGAATAATGGTCCATGTTAGTTGCAGCAAGAAAAGTTTAATTTACAGGTAGTTCTTGTAAATTACAATTTTAACAGTGCTGGGGAAGATTCTTGCAAGTCCCTTGGACTGCAAGGCGTTCAAACCGGTCAGTCCTAGAAGAGATCAACACCGACTGCTCTTTAGAAGGCCAGATCCTAAAGTTGAAACTCAAATACTTTGGCCACCTAATGAGAAGGAAAGACTCACTGGAGAAGAGCCTAATGGTGGAAAAGATTGAGGGCAATAGAAGAAGAGGACAACAGAGAATGAGGTGGCTGGATGGAGTCACTGAAGCAGTAGGCGTGAACTTAAATGGACTCCAGAAGATGGTAGAGGACAGGAAGACCTGGAGGAACGTTGTCCATGGGGTCACAATGGCTCGGACACGACTTTGCAACTAACAACAACAACAAAATGACATTTAAAATTCATTTAGTGACCATTTAAAATTACAACAGAACTGAAAAAGTGAATTATCATTGTTTTTCATGCTGATGACCATTGCAATATCCCCATGGTCATGTGTTCAAAATTTGGACGCTTGCCAGCTGGCATGAATTTATGACAGCTTCAGGATCACTGTGTCATGGGATGATCTTTTGCAACCTTCTGATAAGTGGGGCAAAATGCACTTAATGACTGTCTTGTTTAGCAACGGAAGTTGAGGACTACCTGTAGACTCCTCTTATCCTGCATGGTATTTGGAGCCCTTCATGCCGGATCCTTGAACCTTCCCAGATGATTTTTCAGCTGGCTTGCATGGAAGTACACAAGGCACCTCAGTCTATTAAATTTATTGAGCACCTGGAAGACCTGATACGTACACAGAGCTCTCCTAGACGATTTCTCCATTAATTTTCAAAGGAGAGGAAGCCCCATGCCAGCAAAAGAATTGGGGAAAGGGAAAAAAGATTAATAACTTCCATGTGGTGTGTCCGCATGGCTATGTTCACATTATGTTTAAATTGGCACAGGGTAGCGCTTCCCTTTGTCTAGACTTTTTGTTGTCGCAAATGCAGTGCTTCAAGCTTTCTGTCATTTATCTGCTAAAACCAGCTTTTCCTTCACAACAAAATAATGGAGTGTCTGCTGCTGTGGCACTTGGACATTCCTTTTGTAAGCCACAGACTGGTTAGGATAATCATTATTACCAACACTGAGTTTTAACTCCCCAGCACACACGCCATTTCCAAAAGGGAAAGGCCAGCGGAGGGTGTCTTTTTTCTTTCTTTCACCCTTTATGCCATCGTTATCTGTCAGAAGCTAACAGAAATCTATTTAATTTTTGAATTGTTTCAGCCCCACCCCGTTCCAAAGTTCATTAAGAATCTGTCTCATCTGCCGCATAGATATTGTATGGGTATATTCCTTTCAGCTTTATCCATGGCATTTCTTTGTGATGGTATATTACAGGGGTGGAATTGTCTTTCAGTTCTGAGTGGTAATTTATTTGGAACATGCTGGCGTTTTACTTTTTTCCCACACAAGAAAACTAATATCCTTTGCTAAAGAAGGAAGAGGAAGGGATCTGCTCAAGAAGATGTATAATTATAATTTAATTGAAATATAGTGAATGAAAATGACTGTGCTTATGAAAACAAACAATGCTGAAATAAAACATTGTTTCCTGCTCTTCATATATTAAGTAGGCTTCCCATGGCTTTCAGGAGACTTCCAGAGCACACATATGAAAGTAAGCTTTATTTTGTTTTATTCAATTTATTTAGGATAGAATCCAAACTGTGCTACCCTGATTAAGAAACTACCTGGTGCCCTCTAAATTCTATAATCTTCCAGCCAACATATCAATTTATCCAAGAGATTATATACTACGAGCCATGTAGCTCAATATAGAATGCCAAACAGAGTTGAAATTCCTATTAGAATTTTAAAAATCAATCCATCAACCAAAAGCTCTGTGTAGAATCAAAACTACTTTTTGTTGAACCCCAGAATGGCAGTGACTTAAACATGATAAGCAACACCTTGAATTAGTGTTGTTATTACCTTTAACCGCTCTATCTGTACCCAGAAGCTACACTTGGTACAGAATGCAGTGGCACAAGCAGTTTGGGGGCATTGCTAAGGTTGTGCATATAACATTTCTGTTACAATTAGCGCATTGCTGTAATCAATACAAGATATGACCAGGGCATGGTTTACTGAAAGAAGAGCCTCTTGACCCAGAAGGGGTATTGATGTACAACATGGAGTTGAGCAAAGGCCCTCCTAGCCATGACTTCCAGCTGCTCCTCAAACATAAGTCATTAGTCCAGGAGGACTTCATGTAGTCCCAGATTACACGCTGTCTGAGACAGCGTAAGCCATCGAGGACCAAAGACGGCAATAATCATACTGCTATGAATGGCAGCATTGTAAGATGAAAACAGATTTGAATACATTTTGGTTAGTCATTTCTCATTACTTTTTATAACATTTGGTAGAAGAGACAAGTATAAAAAAATCATCACTCTCCCAAAGTTTATATTACTACAAACTTTTAGTAAGCTCAATCAGTCCTTGCTGATCAAAGCTCCCTTCCAGCTGTCAGACATGATGGAAATGCACATTCTGGAAATCAATAGGCCTTCGTTCAAAGAAACCTAGAGGCAGCCAGTCCTTTAAGAAGTTATAATGCTATTGCTGCTGCTTGTTGTGGGCACATTCATTTTTCCCCTCTCCACTTTAACTATCTGGTCGAACAGCTTTTTTTCCCCATGAAGAATAATTTTTGGAGCAAGTCTTGAGAAAGAAAATGCAGGTTTTTTGATAGGATAAAGGGGATGGGCAGAGATGCAGGGTCAACGAAAGCATCAGAGATTAGCAGAGATTACATTCACTGAGATCTCATTCTGAGAAAAGAATTTCTCATACAACGCATAGGTTGATCATTTTTTTACAAATCCTATTAATGATTTTGAATGATCTAGAAATGAAAGCTTTGAGGAGGAAGACAGTCATTTATTCAAAGAGGAGCAGAATAATTTGAGTCAATCTACCAGTCAGATAACCAATATGATTGTACATATAACAAATATGAATGAAAAAATAAAGAATATCAGTGGGTGATTTTTAGTCACACAAATATGAATAAACAAAAATGAATTAATTCTAGGCCAGGTCTCCCATAAGTATGGTACTTATGGTTATGGAAATGAACCAGGGGAAAGAAATTTCAACAGATTTGTCTTCAATTTATGTGTGTGTGTGTGTATGGTTATAAGAAGGCGGGGGATAGAATTTAGTTGACTGGAGAATGTAACGTCAAATATTAAACAAAATCATACTTATCTAAAAAGTAAAACAAACAATCTTATATATTTTTAGCTTTAAGCAAGTCACACTGAAACCAAAGAATTTCTAAGCAAATCAGTCTTATTCTAGTGCAAATCAGGCTACAAATCTATCAAAGGATTTGTAAATGTGGTTTGTGGTAGTTCAGATTTAATCCTGGGTTCAAATCTAAGCAAGATTCATTGTCCTGTAGCAATTATAATAAAATGGATTAACTCAATGGATGATTTCTTGAATTTGGGCAATTTAGGTATAACATCCTTGGCCCTGAAGAACTGGATTCATCAAAGTAAAGTTTGGGGAAAAGATAAAATTAGTTGCATGAGGAACATTTATTTCCAATTCACTGTTTTTCGTTCAGTAGCAATTTTACCTTTGGACAATTTTACCTTTGCAGCAATCCTCTACCTGTATATCTATTAGCTTGGTCAGACACCTTAGAGTTCTAGAAATTTAGGAAGATTACTTTGAAGGACATATGCAAGCTCTGTTACCAAAGACAACAAGGAATAAAATATTTTTTTTAATCTAAAATATCCAGATCATGTCTGAAAGAGACTCAGACAGACACTTGCCTAATTAATTGAACTATAAGAAGGAGGATAAAGTACAATACAATCAGATTGGAAGATTTGGTTATTATTGTCCTCTCAATAAAAGTAATTTTAGCCTTTCTATGGAGTTTGTTTGTTTGTTTATTATTTCAGTTTCTATAGCTCCCCCCATCTCAATCAATATGTTTCGGTGGCTTATAGTTCAAAAAATATAATGCAATTAAAACACTAAAACATTTTAAAACAACATAAATAAATAAAAACCAATAAAAACATCTGAAATATGACTGAAATCAACTGAGGTGATTGCTTAATGTGGTCTAGCTAGTACAGTGATGGCAAATCTTTTGGGCTTGGTGTGTCAAACATTTGGAAAATGCATAATTTGACTCTGCTCTCTCTCTCTCTCTCTCTCTCTCTCTCTCTCTCTCTCTCTCTCTCTCTCTCTCTCTCTCCCCCCCCTTCCCCCCTCTCTCTCACATACACACACATACACACCCATGAACAAAGGAGAAACAATTCTCTATCTCCCCCACTACCACACACAAATGTAGGCCACTTTGAGCAGTGGCAATCAGCAGCAGTGCCAAAGCTGGGCCTAAATTAGAGGCCAGAACCTCAACTTCATCCCTAGCATCATTAAGGTTTGGATGGTACGGTTATTTATGGTATGATAAAGTTAAAGTAAATGTTGATTTCAACAATCATTTTATTAGATGTGCCATATTAAGAGTTTGGAATAAATATAAAACAAGCTGTCCCCCCAAGAAGCTTTTTTTTAAAGAAAAGAAATGGCGGTGAAGCCAGACTGGTGGATGTATGATAAAATAATATCTTTTAATTTTGGAGACCCTACCCTCAAGTCTAAGGAAGAGCTAGAATTAGAAGGTCATGTCTGCCATTGGTTTACATACTGACAAATGAAAGAAAGATTCAAACTATAAAAAGAGTCATGGTTTTCACTTTGTTAAAAATGAATTGGAAATTTTACTACGTAGTAATGGTGACAATATTATTGCTAAGGTTTACAAAACATTATTGAAATTGAATTTGGAAAATGAATATGTAAAACACTGTATGATTCAGTGGGCAAGGAACTTTGGGTATAATGTGATGCTTGAACAATGGGATAATATGTGGATGAAAGGCTTAAAATTCACACTAAACTATAAATTAAAAGAAAACTTTTATACAATGATGTATCGCTGGTATTTAACACCAGATACTGTAAGTTATCTAGAATGTATAAAGGTATCTCAAATGAATGTTGGAAATGTACATGTAAAGAAGGGACTTTTTATCATTTATGGTGGACATGTGATAAAGTAAAGAAATATTGGAGTATGGTTCATATTTTAATGCAGAAAATACTTAAAGTGAACATAAAGATTAAACCAGAAACTTCATCCCTAGCACCACCATCGCCACTTAAAAAGGCCACCTTGTGCTGTTCCCCAAGATATGTGAGCCTTAGGAAACAGGGAGATTGCCCCATGTCCAGCATTCCCCAGGATCTGCTGCATGCAGGTTAACTTCAGGAGATGTTTTTTTCTGTTGATTGACCCCTGGCCTAACTGAGGCTATTTCAGGTCACACAAAACCTTTGTTCTTGAAGTAGCTTCAGAGATTGTTCTCCTGTGATCTTTGCATCCTCTGAAAACTGCATAAGCATGACCTGTTTTTGTGCAATTTCCAGAGAGTCTGGTGGCTAGGTGAGAGCATATCCCGTTCTCAGGTGGCATCCAAAAATTGTGTAAGAACAGGATGTGCTTTTGAGAACAATTTTTGTCAAGTACTGGTGAATGCTTGTGTGTCATCCATGATGTCATGGTATGTCACCTTGACATATGTCACCATAACTGACTTAGCGGTTCTGATAGGTTTAGTGTTTAACTTTGGTCATAAAGCTAATTACATTTTGGTTTTTTGGATTACGGTCTGTTTCTTGTTTTAAATGAATTTTGCACATCTTATGGTATATAAAAGACAATCAGCATACAGAATTGCCTTTTCCAACTAGTACAATGTTGAATTCCCAGATAACAAAACTATTGACTGGAAATTATAGGGGATGTATGTCTAGAATGTTTGGACTGTAATGTTAAGAGAAGGTTGATACAGAATTTCACAGGAAGCATTAGCTAATTGGTATTTCTGATCTTCACATGAAATTGAAATTAAATAGTTTAGTATTGCTTTAATTTCCTTTGCTTTTTTATTGTTGTTAGCTGTATTCATTAAAATATTAAAATTAATCAGTTGTTACCAACAGCCTCAGGAAAAATCCAATTAATTTCACAAACAAACATTCATGTTTTCAGTAACAAAGCAGCAATAGAAGCAGAACCCCGAGAAATTTAAAATGAAGCCTATGCCAGATGCTGAACCCCTCTAATATTGACAGAATCAGTATACTTGGTAGCTAAGCATTAATGGAGACACCTGACTGACTTTCTCAATAAATTATTAACTGAAAGGCACAGCTTATGAGGAGTTGGAAGAATTTGCTGTGTTTTCCTAGCATGCATGTTCTTAAATATAATGAAGGAGCTAAGAAAATTCTTTAAGATCTGTGAACTTTGATTCCTATAGAATTCTGGGAGTTGAAGTCCACACATGGTGCAAGGTTGAGAAATATTGATTTAGACCAGTGGTGGCGAACCTATGGCACAGGTGCCAGAGGAGGCACTCGGAGCCTCTCTGTAGGCACATGTGCCATTGCCCCAGCCTTGCCTTCCCCCGTGACCCCCTCCTCTCCAGCAGGCCCCCTGAAGGAGAGTTGCCCCTGAGCATGGCCCACCCGGAGCAGCGCAGCCAAGGACATGGCAGATAGGCAGCGTAGACAAGACTCTGCCCTCACACCCCATCATGCACAGTTGATGCTACAGGGCACGGGCAGAGGGCGTGACCATCATAGTGCTGCTGGGCTGCCTGGGTGATCTGCGGCGGGCCCTGAAGACGGTGAATGGCCCTACGGGCAGGTGGGGTGGGGGCGGGGGGGCAGAGCAGGGGTAGGGCAGGGGGTGGAGCGGGGGCGGGGCCAGTTTTTGGGCACACGGTCTCTAAAAGGTTCGCCATCACTGATTTAGAGGATTCTTGTAGAAAAAGCATATGTGTTTTCAGGGAATTTATGTCATTTTAAGAAATAAAGTCTTAAGCCTTCAATGCCACACATGATGAGAGCCCAAATGCCTTCATCTCCGCCTCGTGTATGCATAAATAATACAGAGAAAATGCAATGGATACAAAGAATATGAAAACACCAGCATTTGAAAATGCATACTTTTAAATGGATAATGAGACAGGAGAAATTTGAAAAAATATATGCATGTCATATGAATATATCCCAGGTAATGAGAACTGAAAACGTTTCTTGGCTGAGAAGAGAAATGTCTTCAAAGAAAAAAACGAAGTCCAGTTACCTTTTGAAAAGCACCTTTGGGACAACCATGACCTGGATGACTGAGAATCTCCACAGACATACATCCAAAGTAAAACTTTCTTTTACCTAAGAAGATAAGCTGGAATGCTGTCGTGAATTAGTGGATGTTTTGATAACATTTTTCAATGGCAATAAAACCAGCATAAAAGACAGAAAGGCCTAAGTAGGAAATAAAAGTCTTTGCTGTGTGTCATTTTTTTGCAAGCATGGTCTTTTTACAAGGCGAAGTCAAATGCATTTATTTTTTTGGTAAACTTCTATGTGTGTTGGAAATTTTGAAATATATAATGAACCCTGAAGTAACTTGCTGAGAAATAGGTAGTGATGAGAGGAATGATTTAAAAGGTAATTGTGATCGAAAAGAGTAATAGTGTCTATTTCAGCTTTGTAAACTGTAAGCATATAATATGCAACACATATAGGAGGAAAACCTTGTTGATTGCAGAAATTGAGCCAACATTTGGAATTCCTTATAAAAGTCTGATGAGTTTGTATGCACAACAGGATTACACAGAATTCATAAACTTTGCCATTTCTTGCTACTTCAGCAGAGAGATGCACTGGCAGTCTGCTTTCTCTCACATACTCAGGTTTACTGACACCTAGCTCCAGGCAGCATTAAAATGTCTAATTATCTCCCAAGTCAATGGTAGCAATTTTCTGTTTTACAATCTTCCTAAATTTCCCCCTTTCAATTTTGACTGGGGTTGAATGCTGCCTTAACTGAGCTAGAAAAGTGGCTATGTCTGTTTACGTAATTGAATTGCTTACCCAATCCTCAATCTACACAGCTAGGCTGTTGTCCTAAGGATAGGACAAATTGGGTTTGCATAGCTTTACTGGCTGCATTGAGGATGGAACATATTATGAAATATCCCATAGCTCCTACAATATCATATTCCAAGATTCTTGGTTTTCTGTTTGTGTCCTTTTTTTTTTCAAAAATTGTTAATTTGTATATCTATAAATTGTCATCAGTGAATATGTAAAAGGAAGTTGATCTGAGTAAAGATAGGGTCTTGTTTCTTCTAAGCCAGTGGTGGCGAACCTATGGCACGGGTGCCAGAGGCGGCACTCAGAGCCCTCTCTGTGGGCACCCACGCCATCGCCCCAGTCCTAGGCCTTCAGCTGAGTTTTATACAACTTTTTCGCTTTAGGCCTCCGCCGCCATGTACAAAAAAAAAAAAAAAAGGTTCAATCAATCAGTCAATTTCAACTTCTCACGAAAAAAAAAAGATCTTGCAAAGTTGGAATTGATTGATTGAACTTTTTAGTCCCACCCAGTCTGCCATTACTACCGCAGCCACGCCCACCCAATGGGCCACACCCAGCCAATGGGCCACACTCACCCGGTTTTGGGTTGCAGTTTGGGCACTCGGTCTCTAAAAGGTTTGCCATCACTGTTCTAAGCAAATAATCAGGTTGGCAATGGATCTGTTTTCTCTTCTAAGATTCACATTAAGTATATATGTCTTCCAAACCTGAATGCTGTGTTGTGGGGTTTTAGTGCAGCTTGGAAGCTGAGCTGATTAATTAATGGCTTAAGTTCAGTTTTGGAGAACATAGTTTACATCTCCACGGATATCTGGGGCCTAGCTCTAAAGTCCTTTGCAAACCATTGATTCATTTGTATGCTAAAGCAATTTGATTCTACCTTATGGGGAGGGGGAGAGAAAGAAGACAGCATTCAAAAAACTAGATGGGAAAAATTGGTGTTTTTTTTAAAGACAGTTCATAAAAAAACCCTAAACCATATTCTTCTGATTTTGTAGTCCATTAAAAAATACTTCAAAAACTGTGCCAATTGCTCTAATTCTTCAATTTAAAAAAAAAAAAAAATTAGAGAAGAATCACAAAGACATGATGCAGTTCAAGGGTCCAGAAGAATTAGATGGTTCTAATACATATATACACATACTTTAATTTTGACACAAATAACTGATTGTACTGCTACAAACACTAGCTGGAATCCAAAAGGAAAAAAAGACACATTCCTGCTAACTCTGGCTTTCTTGATGCAATTTTCAGATGCAAACTAATATCAAAGTGAACTATTTTTGGCTGTTGCAGGTATTCAGAGAACTCTTGAGTCAAAATCATTCAGATGCAAATTATAAGCAATGAATTCTTTAGAATTCAGTGGTATTTACTTTTGAGTAACCATGCTTAGGACTCTGCTGAATCTAACTATATATAATTGATTGCATTAGCCCTATCATATCCTCTCAGATTGCACCTGAATCATACAAATAGCACAGCCTGAAACTAGTGAATTATATTTATTTTATTTATTTATTTATTTACATAAACTTATATGCCGCCCTTCTCCCTATAGGACTCAGGGCGGCTTACAGCATATTAAAACACACAAA